>NW_028233765.1:0-122961 GCF_054856555.1 Leptonotus elevatus | reverse complement strand
GAGTCTACAACATTTAGTTAAGGTGTGAGAGCCAAAATGAACTTTTTATTGCTTTAAACGCGTTTTCAGCCCCTTATTGTACACTTCAGGTGAAAATGTCAAAATCTTCAAAATGAGCAAAAGCACAATGAAATTAATGCTTGAATCATCTTCATTTTGCTAACATACACTAATGACAGCAAAAAGTTTGAGTCTACAACATTTAGTTAAGGTGTGAGAGCCAAAATGAACTTTTTATGGCTTTAAATGCATTTTCAGCCCGATTGTACACTTCAGGTGAAAATGTCAAAATCTTCAAAATGAGCAAAAGCACAATGAAATTAATGCTTGAATCATCTTCATTTTGCTAAAATACACTAATGACAGCAAAAAGTTTGAGTCTACAACATTTATTTAAGGTGTGAGAGCCAAAATGAACTTTTTATGGCTTTAAATGCATTTTCAGCCTGATTGTACACTTCAGGTGAAAATGTCAAAATCTTCAAAATGAGCAAAAGCACAATGAAATTAATGCTTGAATCATCTTCATTTTGCTAACATACACTAATGACAGCAAAAAGTTTGAGTCTACATCATTTAGTTAAGGTGTGAGAGCCAAAATGAACTTTTTATGGCTTTAAATGCATTTTCAGCCCGATTGTACACTTCAGGTGAAAATGTCAAAATCTTCAAAATGAGCAAAAGCACAATAAAATGAATGCTTGAATCATCTTCATTTTGCTAAAATATACTAATGACAGCAAAAAGTTTGAGTCTACAACATTTAGTTAAGGTGTGAGAGCCAAAATGAACTTTTTATTGCTTTAAACGCGTTTTCAGCCCCTAATTGTACACTTCAGGTGAAAATGTCAAAATCTTCAAATGAGCAAAAGCACAATGAAATTAATGCTTGAATCATCTTCATTTTGCTAAAATACACTAATGACAGCAAAAAGTTTGAGTCTACAACATTTAGTTAAGGTGTGAGAGCCAAAATGAACTTTTTATGGCTTTAAATGCATTTTCAGCCTGATTGTACACTTCAGGTGAAAATGTCAAAATCTTCAAAATGAGCAAAAGCACAATGAAATTAATGCTTGAATCATCTTCATTTTGCTAACATACACTAATGACAGCAAAAAGTTTGAGTCTACAACATTTAATTAAGGTGTGAGAGCCAAAATGAACTTTTTATGGCTTTAAATGCATTTTCAGCCCGATTGTACACTTCAGGTGAAAATGTCAAAATCTTCAAAATGAGCAAAAGCACAATGAAATTAATGCTTGAATCATCTTCATTTTGCTAAAATACACTAATGACAGCAAAAAGTTTGAGTCTACAACATTTATTTAAGGTGTGAGAGCCAAAATGAACTTTTTATGGCTTTAAATGCATTTTCAGCCTGATTGTACACTTCAGGTGAAAATGTCAAAATCTTCAAAATGAGCAAAAGCACAATGAAATTAATGCTTGAATCATCTTCATTTTGCTAACATACACTAATGACAGCAAAAAGTTTGAGTCTACATCATTTAGTTAAGGTGTGAGAGCCAAAATGAACTTTTTATGGCTTTAAATGCATTTTCAGCCCGATTGTACACTTCAGGTGAAAATGTCAAAATCTTCAAAATGAGCAAAAGCACAATAAAATGAATGCTTGAATCATCTTCATTTTGCTAAAATATACTAATGACAGCAAAAAGTTTGAGTCTACAACATTTAGTTAAGGTGTGAGAGCCAAAATGAACTTTTTATTGCTTTAAACGCGTTTTCAGCCCCTAATTGTACACTTCAGGTGAAAATGTCAAAATCTTCAAAATGAGCAAAAGCACAATGAAATTAATGCTTGAATCATCTTCATTTTGCTAACATACACTAATGACAGCAAAAAGTTTGAGTCTACAACATTTAGTTAAGGTGTGAGAGCCAAAATGAACTTTTTATGGCTTTAAATGCATTTTCAGCCCGATTGTACACTTCAGGTGAAAATGTCAAAATCTTCAAAATGAGCAAAAGCACAATGAAATTAATGCTTGAATCATCTTCATTTTGCTAAAATACACTAATGACAGCAAAAAGTTTGAGTCTACAACATTTATTTAAGGTGTGAGAGCCAAAATGAACTTTTTATGGCTTTAAATGCATTTTCAGCCTGATTGTACACTTCAGGTGAAAATGTCAAAATCTTCAAAATGAGCAAAAGCACAATGAAATTAATGCTTGAATCATCTTCATTTTGCTAACATACACTAATGACAGCAAAAAGTTTGAGTCTACATCATTTAGTTAAGGTGTGAGAGCCAAAATGAACTTTTTATGGCTTTAAATGCATTTTCAGCCCGATTGTACACTTCAGGTGAAAATGTCAAAATCTTCAAAATGAGCAAAAGCACAATAAAATGAATGCTTGAATCATCTTCATTTTGCTAAAATATACTAATGACAGCAAAAAGTTTGAGTCTACAACATTTAGTTAAGGTGTGAGAGCCAAAATGAACTTTTTATTGCTTTAAACGCGTTTTCAGCCCCTAATTGTACACTTCAGGTGAAAATGTCAAAATCTTCAAAATGAGCAAAAGCACAATGAAATTAATGCTTGAATCATCTTCATTTTGCTAAAATACACTAATGACAGCAAAAAGTTTGAGTCTACAACATTTAGTTAAGGTGTGAGAGCCAAAATGAACTTTTTATGGCTTTAAATGCATTTTCAGCCTGATTGTACACTTCAGGTGAAAATGTCAAAATCTTCAAAATGAGCAAAAGCACAATGAAATTAATGCTTGAATCATCTTCATTTTGCTAACATACACTAATGACAGCAAAAAGTTTGAGTCTACAACATTTAGTTAAGGTGTGAGAGCCAAAATGAACTTTTTATGGCTTTAAATGCATTTTCAGCCTGATTGTACACTTCAGGTGAAAATGTCAAAATCTTCAAAATGAGCAAAAGCACAATGAAATTAATGCTTGAATCATCTTCATTTTGCTAAAATACACTAATGACAGCAAAAAGTTTGAATCTACAACATTTAGTTAAGGTGTGAGAGCCAAAATGAACTTTTTATTGCTTTAAATGCATTTTCAGCCCGATTGTACACTTCAGGTGAAAATGTCAAAATCTTCAAAATGAGCAAAAGCACAATGAAATTAATGCTTGAATCATCTTCATTTTGCTAACATACACTAATGACAGCAAAAAGTTTGAGTCTACAACATTTAGTTAAGGTGTGAGAGCCAAAATGAACTTTTTATGGCTTTAAATGCATTTTCAGCCCGATTGTACACTTCAGGTGAAAATGTCAAAATCTTCAAAATGAGCAAAAGCACAATAAAATTAATGCTTGAATCATCTTCATTTTGCTAAAATATACTAATGACAGCAAAAAGTTTGAGTCTACAACATTTAGTTAAGGTGTGAGAGCCAAAATGAACTTTTTATTGCTTTAAACGCGTTTTCAGCCCCTAATTGTACACTTCAGGTGAAAATGTCAAATTCTTCAAAATGAGCAAAAGCACAATGAAATTAATGCTTGAATCATCTTCATTTTGCTAACATACACTAATGACAGCAAAAAGTTTGAGTCTACAACATTTAGTTAAGGTGTGAGAGCCAAAATGAACTTTTTATGGCTTTAAATGCATTTTCAGCCTTATTGTACACTTCAGGTGAAAATGTCAAAATCTTCAAAATGAGCAAAAGCACAATGAAATTAATGCTTGAATCATCTTCATTTTGCTAAAATACACTAATGACAGCAAAAAGTTTGAGTCTACAACATTTATTTAAGGTGTGAGAGCCAAAATGAACTTTTTATGGCTTTAAATGCATTTTCAGCCTGATTGTACACTTCAGGTGAAAATGTCAAAATCTTCAAAATGAGCAAAAGCACAATGAAATTAATGCTTGAATCATCTTCATTTTGCTAACATACACTAATGACAGCAAAAAGTTTGAGTCTACATCATTTAGTTAAGGTGTGAGAGCCAAAATGAACTTTTTATGGCTTTAAATGCATTTTCAGCCCGATTGTACACTTCAGGTGAAAATGTCAAAATCTTCAAAATGAGCAAAAGCACAATAAAATGAATGCTTGAATCATCTTCATTTTGCTAAAATATACTAATGACAGCAAAAAGTTTGAGTCTACAACATTTAGTTAAGGTGTGAGAGCCAAAATGAACTTTTTATTGCTTTAAACGCGTTTTCAGCCCCTAATTGTACACTTCAGGTGAAAATGTCAAAATTTTCAAAATGAGCAAAAGCACAATGAAATTAATGCTTGAATCATCTTCATTTTGCTAACATACACTAATGACAGCAAAAAGTTTGAGTCTACAACATTTAGTTAAGGTGTGAGAGCCAAAATGAACTTTTTATGGCTTTAAATGCATTTTCAGCCTGATTGTACACTTCAGGTGAAAATGTCAAAATCTTCAAAATGAGCAAAAGCACAATGAAATTAATGCTTGAATCATCTTCATTTTGCTAACATACACTAATGACAGCAAAAAGTTTGAGTCTACAACATTTAGTTAAGGTGTGAGAGCCAAAATGAACTTTTTATGGCTTTAAATGCATTTTCAGCCCGATTGTACACTTCAGGTGAAAATGTCAAAATCTTCAAAATGAGCAAAAGCACAATAAAATGAATGCTTGAATCATCTTCATTTTGCTAAAATATACTAATGACAGCAAAAAGTTTGAGTCTACAACATTTAGTTAAGGTGTGAGAGCCAAAATGAACTTTTTATTGCTTTAAACGCGTTTTCAGCCCCTTATTGTACACTTCAGGTGAAAATGTCAAAATCTTCAAAATGAGCAAAAGCACAATGAAATTAATGCTTGAATCATCTTCATTTTGCTAACATACACTAATGACAGCAAAAAGTTTGAGTCTACAACATTTAGTTAAGGTGTGAGAGCCAAAATGAACTTTTTATGGCTTTAAATGCATTTTCAGCCCGATTGTACACTTCAGGTGAAAATGTCAAAATCTTCAAAATGAGCAAAAGCACAATGAAATTAATGCTTGAATCATCTTCATTTTGCTAAAATACACTAATGACAGCAAAAAGTTTGAGTCTACAACATTTATTTAAGGTGTGAGAGCCAAAATGAACTTTTTATGGCTTTAAATGCATTTTCAGCCTGATTGTACACTTCAGGTGAAAATGTCAAAATCTTCAAAATGAGCAAAAGCACAATGAAATTAATGCTTGAATCATCTTCATTTTGCTAACATACACTAATGACAGCAAAAAGTTTGAGTCTACATCATTTAGTTAAGGTGTGAGAGCCAAAATGAACTTTTTATGGCTTTAAATGCATTTTCAGCCCGATTGTACACTTCAGGTGAAAATGTCAAAATCTTCAAAATGAGCAAAAGCACAATAAAATGAATGCTTGAATCATCTTCATTTTGCTAAAATATACTAATGACAGCAAAAAGTTTGAGTCTACAACATTTAGTTAAGGTGTGAGAGCCAAAATGAACTTTTTATTGCTTTAAACGCGTTTTCAGCCCCTAATTGTACACTTCAGGTGAAAATGTCAAAATCTTCAAAATGAGCAAAAGCACAATGAAATTAATGCTTGAATCATCTTCATTTTGCTAAAATACACTAATGACAGCAAAAAGTTTGAGTCTACAACATTTAGTTAAGGTGTGAGAGCCAAAATGAACTTTTTATGGCTTTAAATGCATTTTCAGCCTGATTGTACACTTCAGGTGAAAATGTCAAAATCTTCAAAATGAGCAAAAGCACAATGAAATTAATGCTTGAATCATCTTCATTTTGCTAACATACACTAATGACAGCAAAAAGTTTGAGTCTACAACATTTAATTAAGGTGTGAGAGCCAAAATGAACTTTTTATGGCTTTAAATGCATTTTCAGCCCGATTGTACACTTCAGGTGAAAATGTCAAAATCTTCAAAATGAGCAAAAGCACAATGAAATTAATGCTTGAATCATCTTCATTTTGCTAAAATACACTAATGACAGCAAAAAGTTTGAGTCTACAACATTTATTTAAGGTGTGAGAGCCAAAATGAACTTTTTATGGCTTTAAATGCATTTTCAGCCTGATTGTACACTTCAGGTGAAAATGTCAAAATCTTCAAAATGAGCAAAAGCACAATGAAATTAATGCTTGAATCATCTTCATTTTGCTAACATACACTAATGACAGCAAAAAGTTTGAGTCTACATCATTTAGTTAAGGTGTGAGAGCCAAAATGAACTTTTTATGGCTTTAAATGCATTTTCAGCCCGATTGTACACTTCAGGTGAAAATGTCAAAATCTTCAAAATGAGCAAAAGCACAATAAAATGAATGCTTGAATCATCTTCATTTTGCTAAAATATACTAATGACAGCAAAAAGTTTGAGTCTACAACATTTAGTTAAGGTGTGAGAGCCAAAATGAACTTTTTATTGCTTTAAACGCGTTTTCAGCCCCTAATTGTACACTTCAGGTGAAAATGTCAAAATCTTCAAAATGAGCAAAAGCACAATGAAATTAATGCTTGAATCATCTTCATTTTGCTAAAATACACTAATGACAGCAAAAAGTTTGAGTCTACAACATTTAGTTAAGGTGTGAGAGCCAAAATGAACTTTTTATGGCTTTAAATGCATTTTCAGCCTGATTGTACACTTCAGGTGAAAATGTCAAAATCTTCAAAATGAGCAAAAGCACAATGAAATTAATGCTTGAATCATCTTCATTTTGCTAACATACACTAATGACAGCAAAAAGTTTGAGTCTACAACATTTAGTTAAGGTGTGAGAGCCAAAATGAACTTTTTATGGCTTTAAATGCATTTTCAGCCTGATTGTACACTTCAGGTGAAAATGTCAAAATCTTCAAAATGAGCAAAAGCACAATGAAATTAATGCTTGAATCATCTTCATTTTGCTAAAATACACTAATGACAGCAAAAAGTTTGAATCTACAACATTTAGTTAAGGTGTGAGAGCCAAAATGAACTTTTTATTGCTTTAAATGCATTTTCAGCCCGATTGTACACTTCAGGTGAAAATGTCAAAATCTTCAAAATGAGCAAAAGCACAATAAAATGAATGCTTGAATCATCTTCATTTTGCTAAAATATACTAATGACAGCAAAAAGTTTGAGTCTACAACATTTAGTTAAGGTGTGAGAGCCAAAATGAACTTTTTATGGCTTTAAATGCATTTTCAGCCTGATTGTACACTTCAGGTGAAAATGTCAAAATCTTCAAAATGAGCAAAAGCACAATGAAATTAATGCTTGAATCATCTTCATTTTGCTAAAATACACTAATGACAGCAAAAAGTTTGAGTCTACAACATTTAGTTAAGGTGTGAGAGCCAAAATGAACTTTTTATGGCTTTAAATGCATTTTCAGCCTGATTGTACACTTCAGGTGAAAATGTCAAAATCTTCAAAATGAGCAAAAGCACAATGAAATTAATGCTTGAATCATCTTCATTTTGCTAACATACACTAATGACAGCAAAAAGTTTGAGTCTACAACATTTAGTTAAGGTGTGAGAGCCAAAATGAACTTTTTATGGCTTTAAATGCATTTTCAGCCCGATTGTACACTTCAGGTGAAAATGTCAAAATCTTCAAAATGAGCAAAAGCACAATAAAATTAATGCTTGAATCATCTTCATTTTGCTAAAATATACTAATGACAGCAAAAAGTTTGAGTCTACAACATTTAGTTAAGGTGTGAGAGCCAAAATGAACTTTTTATTGCTTTAAACGCGTTTTCAGCCCCTAATTGTACACTTCAGGTGAAAATGTCAAAATCTTCAAAATGAGCAAAAGCACAATGAAATTAATGCTTGAATCATCTTCATTTTGCTAACATACACTAATGACAGCAAAAAGTTTGAGTCTACAACATTTAGTTAAGGTGTGAGAGCCAAAATGAACTTTTTATGGCTTTAAATGCATTTTCAGCCTTATTGTACACTTCAGGTGAAAATGTCAAAATCTTCAAAATGAGCAAAAGCACAATGAAATTAATGCTTGAATCATCTTCATTTTGCTAAAATACACTAATGACAGCAAAAAGTTTGAGTCTACAACATTTATTTAAGGTGTGAGAGCCAAAATGAACTTTTTATGGCTTTAAATGCATTTTCAGCCTGATTGTACACTTCAGGTGAAAATGTCAAAATCTTCAAAATGAGCAAAAGCACAATGAAATTAATGCTTGAATCATCTTCATTTTGCTAACATACACTAATGACAGCAAAAAGTTTGAGTCTACATCATTTAGTTAAGGTGTGAGAGCCAAAATGAACTTTTTATGGCTTTAAATGCATTTTCAGCCCGATTGTACACTTCAGGTGAAAATGTCAAAATCTTCAAAATGAGCAAAAGCACAATAAAATGAATGCTTGAATCATCTTCATTTTGCTAAAATATACTAATGACAGCAAAAAGTTTGAGTCTACAACATTTAGTTAAGGTGTGAGAGCCAAAATGAACTTTTTATTGCTTTAAACGCGTTTTCAGCCCCTAATTGTACACTTCAGGTGAAAATGTCAAAATTTTCAAAATGAGCAAAAGCACAATGAAATTAATGCTTGAATCATCTTCATTTTGCTAACATACACTAATGACAGCAAAAAGTTTGAGTCTACAACATTTAGTTAAGGTGTGAGAGCCAAAATGAACTTTTTATGGCTTTAAATGCATTTTCAGCCTGATTGTACACTTCAGGTGAAAATGTCAAAATCTTCAAAATGAGCAAAAGCACAATGAAATTAATGCTTGAATCATCTTCATTTTGCTAACATACACTAATGACAGCAAAAAGTTTGAGTCTACAACATTTAGTTAAGGTGTGAGAGCCAAAATGAACTTTTTATGGCTTTAAATGCATTTTCAGCCCGATTGTACACTTCAGGTGAAAATGTCAAAATCTTCAAAATGAGCAAAAGCACAATAAAATGAATGCTTGAATCATCTTCATTTTGCTAAAATATACTAATGACAGCAAAAAGTTTGAGTCTACAACATTTAGTTAAGGTGTGAGAGCCAAAATGAACTTTTTATTGCTTTAAACGCGTTTTCAGCCCCTAATTGTACACTTCAGGTGAAAATGTCAAAATCTTCAAAATGAGCAAAAGCACAATGAAATTAATGCTTGAATCATCTTCATTTTGCTAACATACACTAATGACAGCAAAAAGTTTGAGTCTACAACATTTAGTTAAGGTGTGAGAGCCAAAATGAACTTTTTATGGCTTTAAATGCATTTTCAGCCCGATTGTACACTTCAGGTGAAAATGTCAAAATCTTCAAAATGAGCAAAAGCACAATGAAATTAATGCTTGAATCATCTTCATTTTGCTAAAATACACTAATGACAGCAAAAAGTTTGAGTCTACAACATTTATTTAAGGTGTGAGAGCCAAAATGAACTTTTTATGGCTTTAAATGCATTTTCAGCCTGATTGTACACTTCAGGTGAAAATGTCAAAATCTTCAAAATGAGCAAAAGCACAATGAAATTAATGCTTGAATCATCTTCATTTTGCTAACATACACTAATGACAGCAAAAAGTTTGAGTCTACATCATTTAGTTAAGGTGTGAGAGCCAAAATGAACTTTTTATGGCTTTAAATGCATTTTCAGCCCGATTGTACACTTCAGGTGAAAATGTCAAAATCTTCAAAATGAGCAAAAGCACAATAAAATGAATGCTTGAATCATCTTCATTTTGCTAAAATATACTAATGACAGCAAAAAGTTTGAGTCTACAACATTTAGTTAAGGTGTGAGAGCCAAAATGAACTTTTTATTGCTTTAAACGCGTTTTCAGCCCCTAATTGTACACTTCAGGTGAAAATGTCAAAATCTTCAAAATGAGCAAAAGCACAATGAAATTAATGCTTGAATCATCTTCATTTTGCTAAAATACACTAATGACAGCAAAAAGTTTGAGTCTACAACATTTAGTTAAGGTGTGAGAGCCAAAATGAACTTTTTATGGCTTTAAATGCATTTTCAGCCTGATTGTACACTTCAGGTGAAAATGTCAAAATCTTCAAAATGAGCAAAAGCACAATGAAATTAATGCTTGAATCATCTTCATTTTGCTAACATACACTAATGACAGCAAAAAGTTTGAGTCTACAACATTTAATTAAGGTGTGAGAGCCAAAATGAACTTTTTATGGCTTTAAATGCATTTTCAGCCCGATTGTACACTTCAGGTGAAAATGTCAAAATCTTCAAAATGAGCAAAAGCACAATGAAATTAATGCTTGAATCATCTTCATTTTGCTAAAATACACTAATGACAGCAAAAAGTTTGAGTCTACAACATTTATTTAAGGTGTGAGAGCCAAAATGAACTTTTTATGGCTTTAAATGCATTTTCAGCCTGATTGTACACTTCAGGTGAAAATGTCAAAATCTTCAAAATGAGCAAAAGCACAATGAAATTAATGCTTGAATCATCTTCATTTTGCTAACATACACTAATGACAGCAAAAAGTTTGAGTCTACAACATTTAGTTAAGGTGTGAGAGCCAAAATGAACTTTTTATGGCTTTAAATGCATTTTCAGCCCGATTGTAAACTTCAGGTGAAAATGTCAAAATCTTCAAAATGAGCAAAAGCACAATAAAATTAATGCTTGAATCATCTTCATTTTGCTAAAATATACTAATGACAGCAAAAAGTTTGAGTCTACAACATTTAGTTAAGGTGTGAGAGCCAAAATGAACTTTTTATTGCTTTAAACGCGTTTTCAGCCCCTAATTGTACACTTCAGGTGAAAATGTCAAATTCTTCAAAATGAGCAAAAGCACAATGAAATTAATGCTTGAATCATCTTCATTTTGCTAACATACACTAATGACAGCAAAAAGTTTGAGTCTACAACATTTAGTTAAGGTGTGAGAGCCAAAATGAACTTTTTATGGCTTTAAATGCATTTTCAGCCTTATTGTACACTTCAGGTGAAAATGTCAAAATCTTCAAAATGAGCAAAAGCACAATGAAATTAATGCTTGAATCATCTTCATTTTGCTAAAATACACTAATGACAGCAAAAAGTTTGAGTCTACAACATTTATTTAAGGTGTGAGAGCCAAAATGAACTTTTTATGGCTTTAAATGCATTTTCAGCCTGATTGTACACTTCAGGTGAAAATGTCAAAATCTTCAAAATGAGCAAAAGCACAATGAAATTAATGCTTGAATCATCTTCATTTTGCTAACATACACTAATGACAGCAAAAAGTTTGAGTCTACATCATTTAGTTAAGGTGTGAGAGCCAAAATGAACTTTTTATGGCTTTAAATGCATTTTCAGCCCGATTGTACACTTCAGGTGAAAATGTCAAAATCTTCAAAATGAGCAAAAGCACAATAAAATGAATGCTTGAATCATCTTCATTTTGCTAAAATATACTAATGACAGCAAAAAGTTTGAGTCTACAACATTTAGTTAAGGTGTGAGAGCCAAAATGAACTTTTTATTGCTTTAAACGCGTTTTCAGCCCCTAATTGTACACTTCAGGTGAAAATGTCAAAATTTTCAAAATGAGCAAAAGCACAATGAAATTAATGCTTGAATCATCTTCATTTTGCTAACATACACTAATGACAGCAAAAAGTTTGAGTCTACAACATTTAGTTAAGGTGTGAGAGCCAAAATGAACTTTTTATGGCTTTAAATGCATTTTCAGCCTGATTGTACACTTCAGGTGAAAATGTCAAAATCTTCAAAATGAGCAAAAGCACAATGAAATTAATGCTTGAATCATCTTCATTTTGCTAACATACACTAATGACAGCAAAAAGTTTGAGTCTACAACATTTAGTTAAGGTGTGAGAGCCAAAATGAACTTTTTATGGCTTTAAATGCATTTTCAGCCCGATTGTACACTTCAGGTGAAAATGTCAAAATCTTCAAAATGAGCAAAAGCACAATAAAATGAATGCTTGAATCATCTTCATTTTGCTAAAATATACTAATGACAGCAAAAAGTTTGAGTCTACAACATTTAGTTAAGGTGTGAGAGCCAAAATGAACTTTTTATTGCTTTAAACGCGTTTTCAGCCCCTTATTGTACACTTCAGGTGAAAATGTCAAAATCTTCAAAATGAGCAAAAGCACAATGAAATTAATGCTTGAATCATCTTCATTTTGCTAACATACACTAATGACAGCAAAAAGTTTGAGTCTACAACATTTAGTTAAGGTGTGAGAGCCAAAATGAACTTTTTATGGCTTTAAATGCATTTTCAGCCCGATTGTACACTTCAGGTGAAAATGTCAAAATCTTCAAAATGAGCAAAAGCACAATGAAATTAATGCTTGAATCATCTTCATTTTGCTAAAATACACTAATGACAGCAAAAAGTTTGAGTCTACAACATTTATTTAAGGTGTGAGAGCCAAAATGAACTTTTTATGGCTTTAAATGCATTTTCAGCCTGATTGTACACTTCAGGTGAAAATGTCAAAATCTTCAAAATGAGCAAAAGCACAATGAAATTAATGCTTGAATCATCTTCATTTTGCTAACATACACTAATGACAGCAAAAAGTTTGAGTCTACATCATTTAGTTAAGGTGTGAGAGCCAAAATGAACTTTTTATGGCTTTAAATGCATTTTCAGCCCGATTGTACACTTCAGGTGAAAATGTCAAAATCTTCAAAATGAGCAAAAGCACAATAAAATGAATGCTTGAATCATCTTCATTTTGCTAAAATATACTAATGACAGCAAAAAGTTTGAGTCTACAACATTTAGTTAAGGTGTGAGAGCCAAAATGAACTTTTTATTGCTTTAAACGCGTTTTCAGCCCCTAATTGTACACTTCAGGTGAAAATGTCAAAATCTTCAAAATGAGCAAAAGCACAATGAAATTAATGCTTGAATCATCTTCATTTTGCTAAAATACACTAATGACAGCAAAAAGTTTGAGTCTACAACATTTAGTTAAGGTGTGAGAGCCAAAATGAACTTTTTATGGCTTTAAATGCATTTTCAGCCTGATTGTACACTTCAGGTGAAAATGTCAAAATCTTCAAAATGAGCAAAAGCACAATGAAATTAATGCTTGAATCATCTTCATTTTGCTAACATACACTAATGACAGCAAAAAGTTTGAGTCTACAACATTTAATTAAGGTGTGAGAGCCAAAATGAACTTTTTATGGCTTTAAATGCATTTTCAGCCCGATTGTACACTTCAGGTGAAAATGTCAAAATCTTCAAAATGAGCAAAAGCACAATGAAATTAATGCTTGAATCATCTTCATTTTGCTAAAATACACTAATGACAGCAAAAAGTTTGAGTCTACAACATTTATTTAAGGTGTGAGAGCCAAAATGAACTTTTTATGGCTTTAAATGCATTTTCAGCCTGATTGTACACTTCAGGTGAAAATGTCAAAATCTTCAAAATGAGCAAAAGCACAATGAAATTAATGCTTGAATCATCTTCATTTTGCTAACATACACTAATGACAGCAAAAAGTTTGAGTCTACATCATTTAGTTAAGGTGTGAGAGCCAAAATGAACTTTTTATGGCTTTAAATGCATTTTCAGCCCGATTGTACACTTCAGGTGAAAATGTCAAAATCTTCAAAATGAGCAAAAGCACAATAAAATGAATGCTTGAATCATCTTCATTTTGCTAAAATATACTAATGACAGCAAAAAGTTTGAGTCTACAACATTTAGTTAAGGTGTGAGAGCCAAAATGAACTTTTTATTGCTTTAAACGCGTTTTCAGCCCCTAATTGTACACTTCAGGTGAAAATGTCAAAATTTTCAAAATGAGCAAAAGCACAATGAAATTAATGCTTGAATCATCTTCATTTTGCTAACATACACTAATGACAGCAAAAAGTTTGAGTCTACAACATTTAGTTAAGGTGTGAGAGCCAAAATGAACTTTTTATGGCTTTAAATGCATTTTCAGCCTGATTGTACACTTCAGGTGAAAATGTCAAAATCTTCAAAATGAGCAAAAGCACAATGAAATTAATGCTTGAATCATCTTCATTTTGCTAACATACACTAATGACAGCAAAAAGTTTGAGTCTACAACATTTAGTTAAGGTGTGAGAGCCAAAATGAACTTTTTATGGCTTTAAATGCATTTTCAGCCCGATTGTACACTTCAGGTGAAAATGTCAAAATCTTCAAAATGAGCAAAAGCACAATGAAATTAATGCTTGAATCATCTTCATTTTGCTAAAATACACTAATGACAGCAAAAAGTTTGAGTCTACAACATTTAGTTAAGGTGTGAGAGCCAAAATGAACTTTTTATGGCTTTAAATGCATTTTCAGCCTGATTGTACACTTCAGGTGAAAATGTCAAAATCTTCAAAATGAGCAAAAGCACAATGAAATTAATGCTTGAATCATCTTCATTTTGCTAAAATACACTAATGACAGCAAAAAGTTTGAATCTACAACATTTAGTTAAGGTGTGAGAGCCAAAATGAACTTTTTATTGCTTTAAATGCATTTTCAGCCCGATTGTACACTTCAAGTGAAAATGTCAAAATCTTCAAAATGAGCAAAAGCACAATGAAATTAATGCTTGAATCATCTTCATTTTGCTAAAATACACTAATGACAGCAAAAAGTTTGAGTCTACAACATTTAGTTAAGGTGTGAGAGCCAAAATGAACTTTTTATTGCTTTAAATGCATTTTCAGCCCGATTGTACACTTCAGGTGAAAATGTCAAAATCTTCAAAATGAGCAAAAGCACAATGAAATTAATGCTTGAATCATCTTCATTTTGCTAAAATACACTAATGACAGCAAAAAGTTTGAGTCTACAACATTTAGTTAAGGTGTGAGAGCCAAAATGAACTTTTTATGGCTTTAAATGCATTTTCAGCCCGATTGTACACTTCAGGTGAAAATGTCAAAATCTTCAAAATGAGCAAAAGCACAATGAAATTAATGCTTGAATCATCTTCATTTTGCTAAAATACACTAATGACAGCAAAAAGTTTGAGTCTACAACATTTAGTTAAGGTGTGAGAGCCAAAATGAACTTTTTATGGCTTTAAATGCATTTTCAGCCTGATTGTACACTTCAGGTGAAAATGTCAAAATCTTCAAAATGAGCAAAAGCACAATGAAATTAATGCTTGAATCATCTTCATTTTGCTTACATACACTAATGACAGCAAAAAGTTTGAGTCTACAACATTTAGTTAAGGTGTGAGAGCCAAAATGAACTTTTTATGGCTTTAAATGCATTTTCAGCCCGATTGTACACTTCAGGTGAAAATGTCAAAATCTTCAAAATGAGCAAAAGCACAATGAAATTAATGCTGGAATCATCTTCATTTTGCTAAAATACACTAATGACAGCAAAAAGTTTGAGTCTACAACATATAGTTAAGGTGTGAGAGCCAAAATGAACTTTTTATGGCTTTAAATGCATTTTCAGCCTGATTGTACACTTCAGGTGAAAATGTCAAAATCTTCAAAATGAGCAAAAGCACAATGAAATTAATGCTTGAATCATCTTCATTTTGCTAAAATACACTAATGACAGCAAAAAGTTTGAGTCTACAACATTTAGTTAAGGTGTGAGAGCCAAAATGAACTTTTTATGGCTTTAAATGCATTTTCAGCCCGATTGTACACTTCAGGTGAAAATGTCAAAATCTTCAAAATGAGCAAAAGCACAATAAAATGAATGCTTGAATCATCTTCATTTTGCTAAAATATACTAATGACAACAAAAAGTTTGAGTCTACAACATTTAGTTAAGGTGTGAGAGCCAAAATGAACTTTTTATGGCTTTAAATGCATTTTCAGCCCGATTGTACACTTCAGGTGAAAATGTCAAAATCTTCAAAATGAGCAAAAGCACAATGAAATTAATGCTTGAATCATCTTCATTTTGCTAAAATACACTAATGACAGCAAAAAGTTTGAGTCTACAACATTTAGTTAAGGTGTGAGAGCCAAAATGAACTTTTTATTGCTTTAAACGCGTTTTCAGCCCCTAATTGTACACTTCAGGTGAAAATGTCAAAATCTTCAAAATGAGCAAAAGCACAATGAAATTAATGCTTGAATCATCTTCATTTTGCTAAAATACACTAATGACAGCAAAAAGTTTGAATCTACAACATTTAGTTAAGGTGTGAGAGCCAAAATGAACTTTTTATTGCTTTAAATGCATTTTCAGCCCGATTGTACACTTCAGGTGAAAATGTCAAAATCTTCAAAATGAGCAAAAGCACAATGAAATTAATGCTTGAATCATCTTCATTTTGCTAAAATACACTAATGACAGCAAAAAGTTTGAGTCTACAACATTTAGTTAAGGTGTGAGAGCCAAAATGAACTTTTTATGGCTTTAAATGCATTTTCAGCCTAAATGTACACTTCAGGTGAAAATGTCAAAATCTTCAAAATGAGCAAAAGCACAATGAAATTAATGCTTGAATCATCTTCATTTTGCTAAAATACACTAATGACAGCAAAAAGTTTGAATCTACAACATTTAGTTAAGGTGTGAGAGCCAAAATGAACTTTTTATTGCTTTAAATGCATTTTCAGCCCGATTGTACACTTCAGGTGAAAATGTCAAAATCTTCAAAATGAGCAAAAGCACAATGAAATTAATGCTTGAATCATCTTCATTTTGCTAAAATACACTAATGACAGCAAAAAGTTTGAGTCTACAACATTTAGTTAAGGTGTGAGAGCCAAAATGAACTTTTTATGGCTTTAAATGCATTTTCAGCCCGATTGTACACTTCAGGTGAAAATGTCAAAATCTTCAAAATGAGCAAAAGCACAATAAAATGAATGCTTGAATCATCTTCATTTTGCTAAAATATACTAATGACAACAAAAAGTTTGAGTCTACAACATTTAGTTAAGGTGTGAGAGCCAAAATGAACTTTTTATGGCTTTAAATGCATTTTCAGCCCGATTGTACACTTCAGGTGAAAATGTCAAAATCTTCAAAATGAGCAAAAGCACAATGAAATTAATGCTTGAATCATCTTCATTTTGCTAAAATACACTAATGACAGCAAAAAGTTTGAGTCTACAACATTTAGTTAAGGTGTGAGAGCCAAAATGAACTTTTTATTGCTTTAAACGCGTTTTCAGCCCCTAATTGTACACTTCAGGTGAAAATGTCAAAATCTTCAAAATGAGCAAAAGCACAATGAAATTAATGCTTGAATCATCTTCATTTTGCTAAAATACACTAATGACAGCAAAAAGTTTGAATCTACAACATTTAGTTAAGGTGTGAGAGCCAAAATGAACTTTTTATTGCTTTAAATGCATTTTCAGCCCGATTGTACACTTCAGGTGAAAATGTCAAAATCTTCAAAATGAGCAAAAGCACAATGAAATTAATGCTTGAATCATCTTCATTTTGCTAAAATACACTAATGACAGCAAAAAGTTTGAGTCTACAACATTTAGTTAAGGTGTGAGAGCCAAAATGAACTTTTTATGGCTTTAAATGCATTTTCAGCCCGATTGTACACTTCAGGTGAAAATGTCAAAATCTTCAAAATGAGCAAAAGCACAATGAAATTAATGCTTGAATCATCTTCATTTTGCTAAAATACACTAATGACAGCAAAAAGTTTGAGTCTACAACATTTAGTTAAGGTGTGAGAGCCAAAATGAACTTTTTATGGCTTTAAATGCATTTTCAGCCTGATTGTACACTTCAGGTGAAAATGTCAAAATCTTCAAAATGAGCAAAAGCACAATGAAATTAATGCTTGAATCATCTTCATTTTGCTAAAATACACTAATGACAGCAAAAAGTTTGAATCTACAACATTTAGTTAAGGTGTGAGAGCCAAAATGAACTTTTTATTGCTTTAAATGCATTTTCAGCCCGATTGTACACTTCAAGTGAAAATGTCAAAATCTTCAAAATGAGCAAAAGCACAATGAAATTAATGCTTGAATCATCTTCATTTTGCTAAAATACACTAATGACAGCAAAAAGTTTGAGTCTACAACATTTAGTTAAGGTGTGAGAGCCAAAATGAACTTTTTATTGCTTTAAATGCATTTTCAGCCCGATTGTACACTTCAGGTGAAAATGTCAAAATCTTCAAAATGAGCAAAAGCACAATGAAATTAATGCTTGAATCATCTTCATTTTGCTAAAATACACTAATGACAGCAAAAAGTTTGAGTCTACAACATTTAGTTAAGGTGTGAGAGCCAAAATGAACTTTTTATGGCTTTAAATGCATTTTCAGCCCGATTGTACACTTCAGGTGAAAATGTCAAAATCTTCAAAATGAGCAAAAGCACAATGAAATTAATGCTTGAATCATCTTCATTTTGCTAAAATACACTAATGACAGCAAAAAGTTTGAGTCTACAACATTTAGTTAAGGTGTGAGAGCCAAAATGAACTTTTTATGGCTTTAAATGCATTTTCAGCCTGATTGTACACTTCAGGTGAAAATGTCAAAATCTTCAAAATGAGCAAAAGCACAATGAAATTAATGCTTGAATCATCTTCATTTTGCTTACATACACTAATGACAGCAAAAAGTTTGAGTCTACAACATTTAGTTAAGGTGTGAGAGCCAAAATGAACTTTTTATGGCTTTAAATGCATTTTCAGCCCGATTGTACACTTCAGGTGAAAATGTCAAAATCTTCAAAATGAGCAAAAGCACAATGAAATTAATGCTGGAATCATCTTCATTTTGCTAAAATACACTAATGACAGCAAAAAGTTTGAGTCTACAACATTTAGTTAAGGTGTGAGAGCCAAAATGAACTTTTTATTGCTTTAAACGCGTTTTCAGCCCCTAATTGTACACTTCAGGTGAAAATGTCAAAATCTTCAAAATGAGCAAAAGCACAATGAAATTAATGCTTGAATCATCTTCATTTTGCTAAAACACACTAATGACAGCAAAAAGTTTGAGTCTACAACATATAGTTAAGGTGTGAGAGCCAAAATGAACTTTTTATGGCTTTAAATGCATTTTCAGCCTGATTGTACACTTCAGGTGAAAATGTCAAAATCTTTAAAATGAGCAAAAGCACAATGAAATTAATGCTTGAATCATCTGCATTTTGCTAACATACACTAATGACAGCAAAAAGTTTGAGTCTACAACATTTAGTTAAGGTGTGAGAGCCAAAATGAACTTTTTATGGCTTTAAATGCATTTTCAGCCCGATTGTACACGTCAGGTGAAAATGTCAAAATCTTCAAAATGAGCAAAAGCACAATGAAATTAATGCTTGAATCATCTTCATTTTGCTAACATACACTAATGACAGCAAAAAGTTTGAGTCTACAACATTTAGTTAAGGTGTGAGAGCCAAAATGAACTTTTTATGGCTTTAAATGCATTTTCAGCCCGATTGTACACTTCAGGTGAAAATGTCAAAATCTTCAAAATGAGCAAAAGCACAATGAAATTAATGCTTGAATCATCTTCATTTTGCTAAAATACACTAATGACAGCAAAAAGTTTGAGTCTACAACATTTAGTTAAGGTGTGAGAGCCAAAATGAACTTTTTATGGCTTTAAATGCATTTTCAGCCTGATTGTACACTTCAGGTGAAAATGTCAAAATCTTCAAAATGAGCAAAAGCACAATGAAATTAATGCTTGAATCATCTTCATTTTGCTAAAATACACTAATGACAGCAAAAAGTTTGAATCTACAACATTTAGTTAAGGTGTGAGAGCCAAAATGAACTTTTTATTGCTTTAAATGCATTTTCAGCCCGATTGTACACTTCAAGTGAAAATGTCAAAATCTTCAAAATGAGCAAAAGCACAATGAAATTAATGCTTGAATCATCTTCATTTTGCTAAAATACACTAATGACAGCAAAAAGTTTGAGTCTACAACATTTAGTTAAGGTGTGAGAGCCAAAATGAACTTTTTATTGCTTTAAATGCATTTTCAGCCCGATTGTACACTTCAGGTGAAAATGTCAAAATCTTCAAAATGAGCAAAAGCACAATGAAATTAATGCTTGAATCATCTTCATTTTGCTAAAATACACTAATGACAGCAAAAAGTTTGAGTCTACAACATTTAGTTAAGGTGTGAGAGCCAAAATGAACTTTTTATGGCTTTAAATGCATTTTCAGCCCGATTGTACACTTCAGGTGAAAATGTCAAAATCTTCAAAATGAGCAAAAGCACAATGAAATTAATGCTTGAATCATCTTCATTTTGCTAAAATACACTAATGACAGCAAAAAGTTTGAGTCTACAACATTTAGTTAAGGTGTGAGAGCCAAAATGAACTTTTTATGGCTTTAAATGCATTTTCAGCCTGATTGTACACTTCAGGTGAAAATGTCAAAATCTTCAAAATGAGCAAAAGCACAATGAAATTAATGCTTGAATCATCTTCATTTTGCTTACATACACTAATGACAGCAAAAAGTTTGAGTCTACAACATTTAGTTAAGGTGTGAGAGCCAAAATGAACTTTTTATGGCTTTAAATGCATTTTCAGCCCGATTGTACACTTCAGGTGAAAATGTCAAAATCTTCAAAATGAGCAAAAGCACAATGAAATTAATGCTGGAATCATCTTCATTTTGCTAAAATACACTAATGACAGCAAAAAGTTTGAGTCTACAACATATAGTTAAGGTGTGAGAGCCAAAATGAACTTTTTATGGCTTTAAATGCATTTTCAGCCTGATTGTACACTTCAGGTGAAAATGTCAAAATCTTCAAAATGAGCAAAAGCACAATGAAATTAATGCTTGAATCATCTTCATTTTGCTAAAATACACTAATGACAGCAAAAAGTTTGAGTCTACAACATTTAGTTAAGGTGTGAGAGCCAAAATGAACTTTTTATGGCTTTAAATGCATTTTCAGCCCGATTGTACACTTCAGGTGAAAATGTCAAAATCTTCAAAATGAGCAAAAGCACAATAAAATGAATGCTTGAATCATCTTCATTTTGCTAAAATATACTAATGACAACAAAAAGTTTGAGTCTACAACATTTAGTTAAGGTGTGAGAGCCAAAATGAACTTTTTATGGCTTTAAATGCATTTTCAGCCCGATTGTACACTTCAGGTGAAAATGTCAAAATCTTCAAAATGAGCAAAAGCACAATGAAATTAATGCTTGAATCATCTTCATTTTGCTAAAATACACTAATGACAGCAAAAAGTTTGAGTCTACAACATTTAGTTAAGGTGTGAGAGCCAAAATGAACTTTTTATTGCTTTAAACGCGTTTTCAGCCCCTAATTGTACACTTCAGGTGAAAATGTCAAAATCTTCAAAATGAGCAAAAGCACAATGAAATTAATGCTTGAATCATCTTCATTTTGCTAAAATACACTAATGACAGCAAAAAGTTTGAATCTACAACATTTAGTTAAGGTGTGAGAGCCAAAATGAACTTTTTATTGCTTTAAATGCATTTTCAGCCCGATTGTACACTTCAGGTGAAAATGTCAAAATCTTCAAAATGAGCAAAAGCACAATGAAATTAATGCTTGAATCATCTTCATTTTGCTAAAATACACTAATGACAGCAAAAAGTTTGAGTCTACAACATTTAGTTAAGGTGTGAGAGCCAAAATGAACTTTTTATGGCTTTAAATGCATTTTCAGCCTAAATGTACACTTCAGGTGAAAATGTCAAAATCTTCAAAATGAGCAAAAGCACAATGAAATTAATGCTTGAATCATCTTCATTTTGCTAAAATACACTAATGACAGCAAAAAGTTTGAATCTACAACATTTAGTTAAGGTGTGAGAGCCAAAATGAACTTTTTATTGCTTTAAATGCATTTTCAGCCCGATTGTACACTTCAGGTGAAAATGTCAAAATCTTCAAAATGAGCAAAAGCACAATGAAATTAATGCTTGAATCATCTTCATTTTGCTAAAATACACTAATGACAGCAAAAAGTTTGAGTCTACAACATTTAGTTAAGGTGTGAGAGCCAAAATGAACTTTTTATGGCTTTAAATGCATTTTCAGCCCGATTGTACACTTCAGGTGAAAATGTCAAAATCTTCAAAATGAGCAAAAGCACAATAAAATGAATGCTTGAATCATCTTCATTTTGCTAAAATATACTAATGACAACAAAAAGTTTGAGTCTACAACATTTAGTTAAGGTGTGAGAGCCAAAATGAACTTTTTATGGCTTTAAATGCATTTTCAGCCCGATTGTACACTTCAGGTGAAAATGTCAAAATCTTCAAAATGAGCAAAAGCACAATGAAATTAATGCTTGAATCATCTTCATTTTGCTAAAATACACTAATGACAGCAAAAAGTTTGAGTCTACAACATTTAGTTAAGGTGTGAGAGCCAAAATGAACTTTTTATTGCTTTAAACGCGTTTTCAGCCCCTAATTGTACACTTCAGGTGAAAATGTCAAAATCTTCAAAATGAGCAAAAGCACAATGAAATTAATGCTTGAATCATCTTCATTTTGCTAAAATACACTAATGACAGCAAAAAGTTTGAATCTACAACATTTAGTTAAGGTGTGAGAGCCAAAATGAACTTTTTATTGCTTTAAATGCATTTTCAGCCCGATTGTACACTTCAGGTGAAAATGTCAAAATCTTCAAAATGAGCAAAAGCACAATGAAATTAATGCTTGAATCATCTTCATTTTGCTAAAATACACTAATGACAGCAAAAAGTTTGAGTCTACAACATTTAGTTAAGGTGTGAGAGCCAAAATGAACTTTTTATGGCTTTAAATGCATTTTCAGCCCGATTGTACACTTCAGGTGAAAATGTCAAAATCTTCAAAATGAGCAAAAGCACAATGAAATTAATGCTTGAATCATCTTCATTTTGCTAAAATACACTAATGACAGCAAAAAGTTTGAGTCTACAACATTTAGTTAAGGTGTGAGAGCCAAAATGAACTTTTTATGGCTTTAAATGCATTTTCAGCCTGATTGTACACTTCAGGTGAAAATGTCAAAATCTTCAAAATGAGCAAAAGCACAATGAAATTAATGCTTGAATCATCTTCATTTTGCTAAAATACACTAATGACAGCAAAAAGTTTGAATCTACAACATTTAGTTAAGGTGTGAGAGCCAAAATGAACTTTTTATTGCTTTAAATGCATTTTCAGCCCGATTGTACACTTCAAGTGAAAATGTCAAAATCTTCAAAATGAGCAAAAGCACAATGAAATTAATGCTTGAATCATCTTCATTTTGCTAAAATACACTAATGACAGCAAAAAGTTTGAGTCTACAACATTTAGTTAAGGTGTGAGAGCCAAAATGAACTTTTTATTGCTTTAAATGCATTTTCAGCCCGATTGTACACTTCAGGTGAAAATGTCAAAATCTTCAAAATGAGCAAAAGCACAATGAAATTAATGCTTGAATCATCTTCATTTTGCTAAAATACACTAATGACAGCAAAAAGTTTGAGTCTACAACATTTAGTTAAGGTGTGAGAGCCAAAATGAACTTTTTATGGCTTTAAATGCATTTTCAGCCCGATTGTACACTTCAGGTGAAAATGTCAAAATCTTCAAAATGAGCAAAAGCACAATGAAATTAATGCTTGAATCATCTTCATTTTGCTAAAATACACTAATGACAGCAAAAAGTTTGAGTCTACAACATTTAGTTAAGGTGTGAGAGCCAAAATGAACTTTTTATGGCTTTAAATGCATTTTCAGCCTGATTGTACACTTCAGGTGAAAATGTCAAAATCTTCAAAATGAGCAAAAGCACAATGAAATTAATGCTTGAATCATCTTCATTTTGCTTACATACACTAATGACAGCAAAAAGTTTGAGTCTACAACATTTAGTTAAGGTGTGAGAGCCAAAATGAACTTTTTATGGCTTTAAATGCATTTTCAGCCCGATTGTACACTTCAGGTGAAAATGTCAAAATCTTCAAAATGAGCAAAAGCACAATGAAATTAATGCTGGAATCATCTTCATTTTGCTAAAATACACTAATGACAGCAAAAAGTTTGAGTCTACAACATTTAGTTAAGGTGTGAGAGCCAAAATGAACTTTTTATTGCTTTAAACGCGTTTTCAGCCCCTAATTGTACACTTCAGGTGAAAATGTCAAAATCTTCAAAATGAGCAAAAGCACAATGAAATTAATGCTTGAATCATCTTCATTTTGCTAAAACACACTAATGACAGCAAAAAGTTTGAGTCTACAACATATAGTTAAGGTGTGAGAGCCAAAATGAACTTTTTATGGCTTTAAATGCATTTTCAGCCTGATTGTACACTTCAGGTGAAAATGTCAAAATCTTTAAAATGAGCAAAAGCACAATGAAATTAATGCTTGAATCATCTGCATTTTGCTAACATACACTAATGACAGCAAAAAGTTTGAGTCTACAACATTTAGTTAAGGTGTGAGAGCCAAAATGAACTTTTTATGGCTTTAAATGCATTTTCAGCCCGATTGTACACGTCAGGTGAAAATGTCAAAATCTTCAAAATGAGCAAAAGCACAATAAAATTAATGCTTGAATCATCTTCATTTTGCTAAAATATACTAATGACAGCAAAAAGTTTGAGTCTACAACATTTAGTTAAGGTGTGAGAGCCAAAATGAACTTTTTATTGCTTTAAACGCGTTTTCAGCCCCTAATTGTACACTTCAGGTGAAAATGTCAAAATCTTCAAAATGAGCAAAAGCACAATGAAATTAATGCTTGAATCATCTTCATTTTGCTAAAATACACTAATGACAGCAAAAAGTTTGAGTCTACAACATTTAGTTAAGGTGTGAGAGCCAAAATGAACTTTTTATGGCTTTAAATGCATTTTCAGCCCGATTGTACACTTCAGGTGAAAATGTCAAAATCTTCAAAATGAGCAAAAGCACAATGAAATTAATGCTTGAATCATCTTCATTTTGCTAAAATACACTAATGACAGCAAAAAGTTTGAGTCTACAACATTTAGTTAAGGTGTGAGAGCCAAAATGAACTTTTTATGGCTTTAAATGCATTTTCAGCCTAAATGTACACTTCAGGTGAAAATGTCAAAATCTTCAAAATGAGCAAAAGCACAATGAAATTAATGCTTGAATCATCTTCATTTTGCTAAAATACACTAATGACAGCAAAAAGTTTGAATCTACAACATTTAGTTAAGGTGTGAGAGCCAAAATGAACTTTTTATTGCTTTAAATGCATTTTCAGCCCGATTGTACACTTCAGGTGAAAATGTCAAAATCTTCAAAATGAGCAAAAGCACAATGAAATTAATGCTTGAATCATCTTCATTTTGCTAAAATACACTAATGACAGCAAAAAGTTTGAGTCTACAACATTTAGTTAAGGTGTGAGAGCCAAAATGAACTTTTTATGGCTTTAAATGCATTTTCAGCCTGATTGTACACTTCAGGTGAAAATGTCAAAATCTTCAAAATGAGCAAAAGCACAATGAAATTAATGCTTGAATCATCTTCATTTTGCTAAAATACACTAATGACAGCAAAAAGTTTGAGTCTACAACATTTAGTTAAGGTGTGAGAGCCAAAATGAACTTTTTATGGCTTTAAATGCATTTTCAGCCTGATTGTACACTTCAGGTGAAAATGTCAAAATCTTCAAAATGAGCAAAAGCACAATGAAATTAATGCTTGAATCATCTTCATTTTGCTAACATACACTAATGACAGCAAAAAGTTTGAGTCTACAACATTTAGTTAAGGTGTGAGAGCCAAAATGAACTTTTTATGGCTTTAAATGCATTTTCAGCCTGATTGTACACTTCAGGTGAAAATGACAAAATCTTCAAAATGAGCAAAAGCACAATGAAATTAATGCTTGAATCATCTTCATTTTGCTAAAATACACTAAAGACAAAAAAAAGTTTGAGTCTACAACATTTAGTTAAGGTGTGAGAGCCAAAATGAACTTTTTATGGCTTTAAATGCATTTTCAGCCTGATTGTACACTTCAGGTGAAAATGTCAAAATCTTCAAAATGAGCAAAAGCACAATGAAATTAATGCTTGAATCATCTTCATTTTGCTAAAATACACTAATGACAGCAAAAAGTTTGAGTCTACAACATTTAGTTAAGGTGTGAGAGCCAAAATGAACTTTTTATGGCTTTAAATGCATTTTCAGCCTGATTGTACACTTCAGGTGAAAATGTCAAAATCTTCAAAATGAGCAAAAGCACAATGAAATTAATGCTTGAATCATCTTCATTTTGCTAACATACACTAATGACAGCAAGAAGTTTGAGTCTACAACATTTAGTTAAGGTGTGAGAGCCAAAATGAACTTTTTATGGCTTTAAATGCATTTTCAGCCCGATTGTACACTTCAGGTGAAAATGTCAAAATCTTCAAAATGAGCAAAAGCACAATGAAATTAATGCTTGAATCATCTTCATTTTGCTAACATACACTAAAGACAGCAAAAAGTTTGAGTCTACAACATTTAGTTAAGGTGTGAGAGCCAAAATGAACTTTTTATGGCTTTAAATGCATTTTCAGCCCGATTGTACACTTCAGGTGAAAATGACAAAATCTTCAAAATGAGCAAAAGCACAATGAAATTAATGCTTGAATCATCTTCATTTTGCTAAAATACACTAATGACAGCAAAAAGTTTGAGTCTACAACATTTAGTTAAGGTGTGAGAGCCAAAATGAACTTTTTATGGCTTTAAATGCATTTTCAGCCTGATTGTACACTTCAGGTGAAAATGTCAAAATCTTCAAAATGAGCAAAAGCACAATGAAATTAATGCTTGAATCATCTGCATTTTGCTAACATACACTAATGACAGCAAAAAGTTTGAGTCTACAACATTTAGTTAAGGTGTGAGAGCCAAAATGAACTTTTTATGGCTTTAAATGCATTTTCAGCCCGATTGTACACTTCAGGTGAAAATGTCAAAATCTTCAAAATGAGCAAAAGCACAATAAAATGAATGCTTGAATCATCTTCATTTTGCTAAAATATACTAATGACAGCAAAAAGTTTGAGTCTACAACATTTAGTTAAGGTGTGAGAGCCAAAATGAACTTTTTATTGCTTTAAACGCGTTTTCAGCCCCTAATTGTACACTTCAGGTGAAAATGTCAAAATTTTCAAAATGAGCAAAAGCACAATGAAATTAATGCTTGAATCATCTTCATTTTGCTAACATACACTAATGACAGCAAAAAGTTTGAGTCTACAACATTTAGTTAAGGTGTGAGAGCCAAAATGAACTTTTTATGGCTTTAAATGCATTTTCAGCCTGATTGTACACTTCAGGTGAAAATGTCAAAATCTTCAAAATGAGCAAAAGCACAATAAAATTAATGCTTGAATCATCTTCATTTTGCTAAAATATACTAATGACAGCAAAAAGTTTGAGTCTACAACATTTAGTTAAGGTGTGAGAGCCAAAATGAACTTTTTATTGCTTTAAACGCGTTTTCAGCCCCTAATTGTACACTTCAGGTGAAAATGTCAAAATCTTCAAAATGAGCAAAAGCACAATAAAATTAATGCTTGAATCATCTTCATTTTGCTAAAATACACTAATGACAGCAAAAAGTTTGAGTCTACAACATTTAGTTAAGGTGTGAGAGCCAAAATGAACTTTTTATGGCTTTAAATGCATTTTCAGCCTGATTGTACACTTCAGGTGAAAATGTCAAAATCTTCAAAATGAGCAAAAGCACAATGAAATTAATGCTTGAATCATCTTCATTTTGCTAACATACACTAATGACAGCAAAAAGTTTGAGTCTACAACATTTAGTTAAGGTGTGAGAGCCAAAATGAACTTTTTATGGCTTTAAATGCATTTTCAGCCCGATTGTACACTTCAGGTGAAAATGTCAAAATCTTCAAAATGAGCAAAAGCACAATAAAATGAATGCTTGAATCATCTTCATTTTGCTAAAATATACTAATGACAGCAAAAAGTTTGAGTCTACAACATTTAGTTAAGGTGTGAGAGCCAAAATGAACTTTTTATGGCTTTAAATGCATTTTCAGCCCGATTGTACACTTCAGGTGAAAATGTCAAAATCTTCAAAATGAGCAAAAGCACAATGAAATTAATGCTTGAATCATCTTCATTTTGCTAAAATACACTAATGACAGCAAAAAGTTTGAGTCTACAACATTTAGTTAAGGTGTGAGAGCCAAAATGAACTTTTTATGGCTTTAAATGCATTTTCAGCCTGATTGTACACTTCAGGTGAAAATGTCAAAATCTTCAAAATGAGCAAAAGCACAATGAAATTAATGCTTGAATCATCTTCATTTTGCTAACATACACTAATGACAGCAAAAAGTTTGAGTCTACAACATTTAGTTAAGGTGTGAGAGCCAAAATGAACTTTTTATGGCTTTAAACGCGTTTTCAGCCCCTAATTGTACACTTCAGGTGAAAATGTCAAAATCTTCAAAATGAGCAAAAGCACAATGAAATTAATGCTTGAATCATCTTCATTTTGCTAAAATACACTAATGACAGCAAAAAGTTTGAATCTACAACATTTAGTTAAGGTGTGAGAGCCAAAATGAACTTTTTATTGCTTTAAATGCATTTTCAGCCCGATTGTACACTTCAGGTGAAAATGTCAAAATCTTCAAAATGAGCAAAAGCACAATGAAATTAATGCTTGAATCATCTGCATTTTGCTAACATACACTAATGACAGCAAAAAGTTTGAGTCTACAACATTTAGTTAAGGTGTGAGAGCCAAAATGAACTTTTTATGGCTTTAAATGCATTTTCAGCCCGATTGTACACTTCAGGTGAAAATGTCAAAATCTTCAAAATGAGCAAAAGCACAATGAAATTAATGCTGGAATCATCTTCATTTTGCTAAAATACACTAATGACAGCAAAAAGTTTGAGTCTACAACATTTAGTTAAAGTGTGAGAGCCAAAATGAACTTTTTATGGCTTTAAATGCATTTTCAGCCCGATTGTACACTTCAGGTGAAAATGTCAAAATCTTCAAAATGAGCAAAAGCACAATGAAATTAATGCTTGAATCATCTTCATTTTGCTAAAATATACTAATGACAGCAAAAAGTTTGAGTCTACAACATTTAGTTAAGGTGTGAGAGCCAAAATGAACTTTTTATTGCTTTAAACGCGTTTTCAGCCCCTAATTGTACACTTCAGGTGAAAATGTCAAAATCTTCAAAATGAGCAAAAGCACAATGAAATTAATGCTTGAATCATCTTCATTTTGCTAAAATACACTAATGACAGCAAAAAGTTTGAATCTACAACATTTAGTTAAGGTGTGAGAGCCAAAATGAACTTTTTATTGCTTTAAATGCATTTTCAGCCCGATTGTACACTTCAGGTGAAAATGTCAAAATCTTCAAAATGAGCAAAAGCACAATGAAATTAATGCTGGAATCATCTTCATTTTGCTAAAATACACTAATGACAGCAAAAAGTTTGAGTCTACAACATTTAGTTAAGGTGTGAGAGCCAAAATGAACTTTTTATGGCTTTAAATGCATTTTCAGCCCGATTGTACACTTCAGGTGAAAATGTCAAAATCTTCAAAATGAGCAAAAGCACAATGAAATTAATGCTTGAATCATCTTCATTTTGCTAAAATACACTAATGACAGCAAAAAGTTTGAGTCTACAACATTTAGTTAAGGTGTGAGAGCCAAAATGAACTTTTTATGGCTTTAAATGCATTTTCAGCCTGATTGTACACTTCAGGTGAAAATGTCAAAATCTTCAAAATGAGCAAAAGCACAATGAAATTAATGCTTGAATCATCTTCATTTTGCTAAAATACACTAATGACAGCAAAAAGTTTGAATCTACAACATTTAGTTAAGGTGTGAGAGCCAAAATGAACTTTTTATTGCTTTAAATGCATTTTCAGCCCGATTGTACACTTCAGGTGAAAATGTCAAAATCTTCAAAATGAGCAAAAGCACAATAAAATGAATGCTTGAATCATCTTCATTTTGCTAAAATATACTAATGACAGCAAAAAGTTTGAGTCTACAACATTTAGTTAAGGTGTGAGAGCCAAAATGAACTTTATATTGCTTTAAACGCGTTTTCAGCCCCTAATTGTACACTTCAGGTGAAAATGTCAAAATCTTCAAAATGAGCAAAAGCACAATGAAATTAATGCTTGAATCATCTTCATTTTGCTAAAATACACTAATGACAGCAAAAAGTTTGAATCTACAACATTTAGTTAAGGTGTGAGAGCCAAAATGAACTTTTTATTGCTTTAAATGCAATTTCAGCCCGATTGTACACTTCAGGTGAAAATGTCAAAATCTTCAAAATGAGCAAAAGCACAATGAAATTAATGCTGGAATCATCTTCATTTTGCTAAAATACACTAATGACAGCAAAAAGTTTGAGTCTACAACATTTAGTTAAGGTGTGAGAGCCAAAATGAACTTTTTATGGCTTTAAATGCATTTTCAGCCCGATTGTACACTTCAGGTGAAAATGTCAAAATCTTCAAAATGAGCAAAAGCACAATGAAATTAATGCTTGAATCATCTTCATTTTGCTAAAATACACTAATGACAGCAAAAAGTTTGAGTCTACAACATTTAGTTAAGGTGTGAGAGCCAAAATGAACTTTTTATGGCTTTAAATGCATTTTCAGCCTGATTGTACACTTCAGGTGAAAATGTCAAAATCTTCAAAATGAGCAAAAGCACAATGAAATTAATGCTTGAATCATCTTCATTTTGCTAACATACACTAATGACAGCAAAAAGTTTGAGTCTACAACATTTAGTTAAGGTGTGAGAGCCAAAATGAACTTTTTATGGCTTTAAATGCATTTTCAGCCCGATTGTACACTTCAGGTGAAAATGTCAAAATCTTCAAAATGAGCAAAAGCACAATGAAATTAATGCTTGAATCATCTTCATTTTGCTAAAATACACTAATGACAGCAAAAAGTTTGAGTCTACAACATTTAGTTAAGGTGTGAGAGCCAAAATGAACTTTTTATTGCTTTAAATGCATTTTCAGCCCGATTGTACACTTCAGGTGAAAATGTCAAAATCTTCAAAATGAGCAAAAGCACAATGAAATTAATGCTTGAATCATCTTCACTTTGCTAAAATACACTAATGACAGCAAAAAGTTTGAGTCTACAACATTTATTTAAGGTGTGAGAGCAAAAATGAACTTTTTATGGCTTTAAATGCATTTTCAGCCTGATTGTACACTTCAGGTGAAAATGTCAAAATCTTCAAAATGAGCAAAAGCACAATAAAATTAATGCTTGAATCATCTTCATTTTGCTAAAATATACTAATGACAGCAAAAAGTTTGAGTCTACAACATTTAGTTAAGGTGTGAGAGCCAAAATGAACTTTTTATTGCTTTAAACGCGTTTTCAGCCCCTAATTGTACACTTCAGGTGAAAATGTCAAAATTTTCAAAATGAGCAAAAGCACAATGAAATTAATGCTTGAATCATCTTCATTTTGCTAACATACACTAATGACAGCAAAAAGTTTGAGTCTACAACATTTAGTTAAGGTGTGAGAGCCAAAATGAACTTTTTATGGCTTTAAATGCATTTTCAGCCTGATTGTACACTTCAGGTGAAAATGTCAAAATCTTCAAAATGAGCAAAAGCACAATGAAATTAATGCTTGAATCATCTTCATTTTGCTAACATACACTAATGACAGCAAAAGTTTGAGTCTACAACATTTAGTTAAGGTGTGAGAGCCAAAATGAACTTTTTATGGCTTTAAATGCATTTTCAGCCCGATTGTACACTTCAGGTGAAAATGTCAAAATCTTCAAAATGAGCAAAAGCACAATAAAATGAATGCTTGAATCATCTTCATTTTGCTAAAATATACTAATGACAGCAAAAAGTTTGAGTCTACAACATTTAGTTAAGGTGTGAGAGCCAAAATGAACTTTTTATGGCTTTAAATGCATTTTCAGCCCGATTGTACACTTCAGGTGAAAATGTCAAAATCTTCAAAATGAGCAAAAGCACAATGAAATTAATGCTTGAATCATCTTCATTTTGCTAAAATACACTAATGACAGCAAAAAGTTTGAGTCTACAACATTTAGTTAAGGTGTGAGAGCCAAAATGAACTTTTTATGGCTTTAAATGCATTTTCAGCCTGATTGTACACTTCAGGTGAAAATGTCAAAATCTTCAAAATGAGCAAAAGCACAATGAAATTAATGCTTGAATCATCTTCATTTTGCTAACATACACTAATGACAGCAAAAAGTTTGAGTCTACAACATTTAGTTAAGGTGTGAGAGCCAAAATGAACTTTTTATGGCTTTAAATGCATTTTCAGCCCGATTGTACACTTCAGGTGAAAATGTCAAAATCTTCAAAATGAGCAAAAGCACAATAAAATTAATGCTTGAATCATCTTCATTTTGCTAAAATATACTAATGACAGCAAAAAGTTTGAGTCTACAACATTTAGTTAAGGTGTGAGAGCCAAAATGAACTTTTTATTGCTTTAAACGCGTTTTCAGCCCCTAATTGTACACTTCAGGTGAAAATGTCAAAATCTTCAAAATGAGCAAAAGCACAATGAAATTAATGCTTGAATCATCTTCATTTTGCTAAAATACACTAATGACAGCAAAAAGTTTGAATCTACAACATTTAGTTAAGGTGTGAGAGCCAAAATGAACTTTTTATTGCTTTAAATGCATTTTCAGCCCGATTGTACACTTCAGGTGAAAATGTCAAAATCTTCAAAATGAGCAAAAGCACAATGAAATTAATGCTTGAATCATCTGCATTTTGCTAACATACACTAATGACAGCAAAAAGTTTGAGTCTACAACATTTAGTTAAGGTGTGAGAGCCAAAATGAACTTTTTATGGCTTTAAATGCATTTTCAGCCCGATTGTACACTTCAGGTGAAAATGTCAAAATCTTCAAAATGAGCAAAAGCACAATAAAATTAATGCTTGAATCATCTTCATTTTGCTAAAATATACTAATGACAGCAAAAAGTTTGAGTCTACAACATTTAGTTAAGGTGTGAGAGCCAAAATGAACTTTTTATTGCTTTAAACGCGTTTTCAGCCCCTAATTGTACACTTCAGGTGAAAATGTCAAAATCTTCAAAATGAGCAAAAGCACAATGAAATTAATGCTTGAATCATCTTCATTTTGCTAAAATACACTAATGACAGCAAAAAGTTTGAATCTACAACATTTAGTTAAGGTGTGAGAGCCAAAATGAACTTTTTATTGCTTTAAATGCATTTTCAGCCCGATTGTACACTTCAGGTGAAAATGTCAAAATCTTCAAAATGAGCAAAAGCACAATGAAATTAATGCTGGAATCATCTTCATTTTGCTAAAATACACTAATGACAGCAAAAAGTTTGAGTCTACAACATTTAGTTAAGGTGTGAGAGCCAAAATGAACTTTTTATGGCTTTAAATGCATTTTCAGCCCGATTGTACACTTCAGGTGAAAATGTCAAAATCTTCAAAATGAGCAAAAGCACAATGAAATTAATGCTTGAATCATCTTCATTTTGCTAAAATACACTAATGACAGCAAAAAGTTTGAGTCTACAACATTTAGTTAAGGTGTGAGAGCCAAAATGAACTTTTTATGGCTTTAAATGCATTTTCAGCCTGATTGTACACTTCAGGTGAAAATGTCAAAATCTTCAAAATGAGCAAAAGCACAATGAAATTAATGCTTGAATCATCTTCATTTTGCTAACATACACTAATGACAGCAAAAAGTTTGAGTCTACAACATTTAGTTAAGGTGTGAGAGCCAAAATGAACTTTTTATGGCTTTAAATGCATTTTCAGCCCGATTGTACACTTCAGGTGAAAATGTCAAAATCTTCAAAATGAGCAAAAGCACAATAAAATTAATGCTTGAATCATCTTCATTTTGCTAAAATATACTAATGACAGCAAAAAGTTTGAGTCTACAACATTTAGTTAAGGTGTGAGAGCCAAAATGAACTTTTTATTGCTTTAAACGCGTTTTCAGCCCCTAATTGTACACTTCAGGTGAAAATGTCAAAATCTTCAAAATGAGCAAAAGCACAATGAAATTAATGCTTGAATCATCTTCATTTTGCTAAAATACACTAATGACAGCAAAAAGTTTGAATCTACAACATTTAGTTAAGGTGTGAGAGCCAAAATGAACTTTTTATTGCTTTAAATGCATTTTCAGCCCGATTGTACACTTCAGGTGAAAATGTCAAAATCTTCAAAATGAGCAAAAGCACAATGAAATTAATGCTTGAATCATCTGCATTTTGCTAACATACACTAATGACAGCAAAAAGTTTGAGTCTACAACATTTAGTTAAGGTGTGAGAGCCAAAATGAACTTTTTATGGCTTTAAATGCATTTTCAGCCCGATTGTACACTTCAGGTGAAAATGTCAAAATCTTCAAAATGAGCAAAAGCACAATAAAATTAATGCTTGAATCATCTTCATTTTGCTAAAATATACTAATGACAGCAAAAAGTTTGAGTCTACAACATTTAGTTAAGGTGTGAGAGCCAAAATGAACTTTTTATTGCTTTAAACGCGTTTTCAGCCCCTAATTGTACACTTCAGGTGAAAATGTCAAAATCTTCAAAATGAGCAAAAGCACAATGAAATTAATGCTTGAATCATCTTCATTTTGCTAAAATACACTAATGACAGCAAAAAGTTTGAATCTACAACATTTAGTTAAGGTGTGAGAGCCAAAATGAACTTTTTATTGCTTTAAATGCATTTTCAGCCCGATTGTACACTTCAGGTGAAAATGTCAAAATCTTCAAAATGAGCAAAAGCACAATGAAATTAATGCTGGAATCATCTTCATTTTGCTAAAATACACTAATGACAGCAAAAAGTTTGAGTCTACAACATTTAGTTAAGGTGTGAGAGCCAAAATGAACTTTTTATGGCTTTAAATGCATTTTCAGCCCGATTGTACACTTCAGGTGAAAATGTCAAAATCTTCAAAATGAGCAAAAGCACAATGAAATTAATGCTTGAATCATCTTCATTTTGCTAAAATACACTAATGACAGCAAAAAGTTTGAGTCTACAACATTTAGTTAAGGTGTGAGAGCCAAAATGAACTTTTTATGGCTTTAAATGCATTTTCAGCCTGATTGTACACTTCAGGTGAAAATGTCAAAATCTTCAAAATGAGCAAAAGCACAATGAAATTAATGCTTGAATCATCTTCATTTTGCTAAAATACACTAATGACAGCAAAAAGTTTGAATCTACAACATTTAGTTAAGGTGTGAGAGCCAAAATGAACTTTTTATTGCTTTAAATGCATTTTCAGCCCGATTGTACACTTCAGGTGAAAATGTCAAAATCTTCAAAATGAGCAAAAGCACAATAAAATGAATGCTTGAATCATCTTCATTTTGCTAAAATATACTAATGACAGCAAAAAGTTTGAGTCTACAACATTTAGTTAAGGTGTGAGAGCCAAAATGAACTTTTTATTGTTTTAAACGCGTTTTCAGCCCCTAATTGTACACTTCAGGTGAAAATGTCAAAATCTTCAAAATGAGCAAAAGCACAATGAAATTAATGCTTGAATCATCTTCATTTTGCTAAAATACACTAATGACAGCAAAAAGTTTGAATCTACAACATTTAGTTAAGGTGTGAGAGCCAAAATGAACTTTTTATTGCTTTAAATGCATTTTCAGCCCGATTGTACACTTCAGGTGAAAATGTCAAAATCTTCAAAATGAGCAAAAGCACAATGAAATTAATGCTGGAATCATCTTCATTTTGCTAAAATACACTAATGACAGCAAAAAGTTTGAGTCTACAACATTTAGTTAAGGTGTGAGAGCCAAAATGAACTTTTTATGGCTTTAAATGCATTTTCAGCCCGATTGTACACTTCAGGTGAAAATGTCAAAATCTTCAAAATGAGCAAAAGCACAATGAAATTAATGCTTGAATCATCTTCATTTTGCTAAAATACACTAATGACAGCAAAAAGTTTGAGTCTACAACATTTAGTTAAGGTGTGAGAGCCAAAATGAACTTTTTATGGCTTTAAATGCATTTTCAGCCTGATTGTACACTTCAGGTGAAAATGTCAAAATCTTCAAAATGAGCAAAAGCACAATGAAATTAATGCTTGAATCATCTTCATTTTGCTAAAATACACTAATGACAGCAAAAAGTTTGAATCTACAACATTTAGTTAAGGTGTGAGAGCCAAAATGAACTTTTTATTGCTTTAAATGCATTTTCAGCCCGATTGTACACTTCAGGTGAAAATGTCAAAATCTTCAAAATGAGCAAAAGCACAATAAAATGAATGCTTGAATCATCTTCATTTTGCTAAAATATACTAATGACAGCAAAAAGTTTGAGTCTACAACATTTAGTTAAGGTGTGAGAGCCAAAATGAACTTTTTATTGCTTTAAACGCGTTTTCAGCCCCTAATTGTACACTTCAGGTGAAAATGTCAAAATCTTCAAAATGAGCAAAAGCACAATGAAATTAATGCTTGAATCATCTTCATTTTGCTAAAATACACTAATGACAGCAAAAAGTTTGAATCTACAACATTTAGTTAAGGTGTGAGAGCCAAAATGAACTTTTTATTGCTTTAAATGCATTTTCAGCCCGATTGTACACTTCAGGTGAAAATGTCAAAATCTTCAAAATGAGCAAAAGCACAATGAAATTAATGCTGGAATCATCTTCATTTTGCTAAAATACACTAATGACAGCAAAAAGTTTGAGTCTACAACATTTAGTTAAGGTGTGAGAGCCAAAATGAACTTTTTATGGCTTTAAATGCATTTTCAGCCCGATTGTACACTTCAGGTGAAAATGTCAAAATCTTCAAAATGAGCAAAAGCACAATGAAATTAATGCTTGAATCATCTTCATTTTGCTAAAATACACTAATGACAGCAAAAAGTTTGAGTCTACAACATTTAGTTAAGGTGTGAGAGCCAAAATGAACTTTTTATGGCTTTAAATGCATTTTCAGCCTGATTGTACACTTCAGGTGAAAATGTCAAAATCTTCAAAATGAGCAAAAGCACAATGAAATTAATGCTTGAATCATCTTCATTTTGCTAAAATACACTAATGACAGCAAAAAGTTTGAATCTACAACATTTAGTTAAGGTGTGAGAGCCAAAATGAACTTTTTATTGCTTTAAATGCATTTTCAGCCCGATTGTACACTTCAGGTGAAAATGTCAAAATCTTCAAAATGAGCAAAAGCACAATAAAATGAATGCTTGAATCATCTTCATTTTGCTAAAATATACTAATGACAGCAAAAAGTTTGAGTCTACAACATTTAGTTAAGGTGTGAGAGCCAAAATGAACTTTTTATTGCTTTAAACGCGTTTTCAGCCCCTAATTGTACACTTCAGGTGAAAATGTCAAAATCTTCAAAATGAGCAAAAGCACAATGAAATTAATGCTTGAATCATCTTCATTTTGCTAAAATACACTAATGACAGCAAAAAGTTTGAGTCTACAACATTTAGTTAAGGTGTGAGAGCCAAAATGAACTTTTTATGGCTTTAAATGCATTTTCAGCCTGATTGTACACTTCAGGTGAAAATGTCAAAATCTTCAAAATGAGCAAAAGCACAATGAAATTAATGCTTGAATCATCTTCATTTTGCTAACATACACTAATGACAGCAAAAAGTTTGAGTCTACAACATTTAGTTAAGGTGTGAGAGCCAAAATGAACTTTTTATGGCTTTAAATGCATTTTCAGCCCGATTGTACACTTCAGGTGAAAATGTCAAAATCTTCAAAATGAGCAAAAGCACAATGAAATTAATGCTTGAATCATCTTCATTTTGCTAAAATACACTAATGACAGCAAAAAGTTTGAGTCTACAACATTTATTTAAGGTGTGAGAGCAAAAATGAACTTTTTATGGCTTTAAATGCATTTTCAGCCTGATTGTACACTTCAGGTGAAAATGTCAAAATCTTCAAAATGAGCAAAAGCACAATGAAATTAATGCTTGAATCATCTTCATTTTGCTAACATACACTAATGACAGCAAAAAGTTTGAGTCTACAACATTTAGTTAAGGTGTGAGAGCCAAAATGAACTTTTTATGGCTTTAAATGCTTTTTCAGCCTGATTGTACACTTCAGGTGAAAATGTCAAAATCTTCAAAATGAGCAAAAGCACAATAAAATTAATGCTTGAATCATCTTCATTTTGCTAAAATATACTAATGACAGCAAAAAGTTTGAGTCTACAACATTTAGTTAAGGTGTGAGAGCCAAAATGAACTTTTTATGGCTTTAAATGCATTTTCAGCCTGATTGTACACTTCAGGTGAAAATGTCAAAATCTTCAAAATGAGCAAAAGCACAATGAAATTAATGCTTGAATCATCTTCATTTTGCTAAAATACACTAATGACAGCAAAAAGTTTGAGTCTACAACATTTAGTTAAGGTGTGAGAGCCAAAATGAACTTTTTATGGCTTTAAATGCATTTTCAGCCTGATTGTACACTTCAGGTGAAAATGTCAAAATCTTCAAAATGAGCAAAAGCACAATGAAATTAATGCTTGAATCATCTTCATTTTGCTAACATACACTAATGACAGCAAAACGTTTGAGTCTACAACATTTAGTTAAGGTGTGAGAGCCAAAATGAACTTTTTATGGCTTTAAATGCATTTTCAGCCCGATTGTACACTTCAGGTGAAAATGTCAAAATCTTCAAAATGAGCAAAAGCACAATAAAATTAATGCTTGAATCATCTTCATTTTGCTAAAATATACTAATGACAGCAAAAAGTTTGAGTCTACAACATTTAGTTAAGGTGTGAGAGCCAAAATGAACTTTTTATTGCTTTAAACGCGTTTTCAGCCCCTAATTGTACACTTCAGGTGAAAATGTCAAAATCTTCAAAATGAGCAAAAGCACAATGAAATTAATGCTTGAATCATCTTCATTTTGCTAAAATACACTAATGACAGCAAAAAGTTTGAATCTACAACATTTAGTTAAGGTGTGAGAGCCAAAATGAACTTTTTATTGCTTTAAATGCATTTTCAGCCCGATTGTACACTTCAGGTGAAAATGTCAAAATCTTCAAAATGAGCAAAAGCACAATGAAATTAATGCTTGAATCATCTTCATTTTGCTAAAATACACTAATGACAGCAAAAAGTTTGAGTCTACAACATTTAGTTAAGGTGTGAGAGCCAAAATGAACTTTTTATGGCTTTAAATGCATTTTCAGCCCGATTGTACACTTCAGGTGAAAATGTCAAAATCTTCAAAATGAGCAAAAGCACAATAAAATGAATGCTTGAATCATCTTCATTTTGCTAAAATATACTAATGACAGCAAAAAGTTTGAGTCTACAACATTTAGTTAAGGTGTGAGAGCCAAAATGAACTTTTTATGGCTTTAAATGCATTTTCAGCCCGATTGTACACTTCAGGTGAAAATGTCAAAATCTTCAAAATGAGCAAAAGCACAATAAAATTAATGCTTGAATCATCTTCATTTTGCTAAAATATACTAATGACAGCAAAAAGTTTGAGTCTACAACATTTAGTTAAGGTGTGAGAGCCAAAATGAACTTTTTATGGCTTTAAATGCATTTTCAGCCCGATTGTACACTTCAGGTGAAAATGTCAAAATCTTCAAAATGAGCAAAACCACAATGAAATTAATGCTTGAATCATCTTCATTTTGCTAAAATACACTAATGACAGCAAAAAGTTTGAGTCTACAACATTTAGTTAAGGTGTGAGAGCCAAAATGAACTTTTTATGGCTTTAAATGCATTTTCAGCCTGATTGTACACTTCAGGTGAAAATGTCAAAATCTTCAAAATGAGCAAAAGCACAATGAAATTAATGCTTGAATCATCTTCATTTTGCTAACATACACTAATGACAGCAAGAAGTTTGAGTCTACAACATTTAGTTAAGGTGTGAGAGCCAAAATGAACTTTTTATGGCTTTAAATGCATTTTCAGCCCGATTGTACACTTCAGGTGAAAATGTCAAAATCTTCAAAATGAGCAAAAGCACAATGAAATTAATGCTTGAATCATCTTCATTTTGCTAACATACACTAAAGACAGCAAAAAGTTTGAGTCTACAACATTTAGTTAAGGTGTGAGAGCCAAAATGAACTTTTTATGGCTTTAAATGCATTTTCAGCCTGATTGTACACTTCAGGTGAAAATGTCAAAATCTTCAAAATGAGCAAAAGCACAATGAAATTAATGCTTGAATCATCTTCATTTTGCTAAAATACACTAATGACAGCAAAAAGTTTGAGTCTACAACATTTAGTTAAGGTGTGAGAGCCAAAATGAACTTTTTATGGCTTTAAATGCATTTTCAGCCTGATTGTACACTTCAGGTGAAAATGTCAAAATCTTCAAAATGAGCAAAAGCACAATGAAATTAATGCTTGAATCATCTTCATTTTGCTAACATACACTAATGACAGCAAAAAGTTTGAGTCTACAACATTTAGTTAAGGTGTGAGAGCCAAAATGAACTTTTTATGGCTTTAAATGCATTTTCAGCCCGATTGTACACTTCAGGTGAAAATGTCAAAATCTTCAAAATGAGCAAAAGCACAATAAAATTAATGCTTGAATCATCTTCATTTTGCTAAAATATACTAATGACAGCAAAAAGTTTGAGTCTACAACATTTAGTTAAGGTGTGAGAGCCAAAATGAACTTTTTATTGCTTTAAACGCGTTTTCAGCCCCTAATTGTACACTTCAGGTGAAAATGTCAAAATCTTCAAAATGAGCAAAAGCACAATGAAATTAATGCTTGAATCATCTTCATTTTGCTAAAATACACTAATGACAGCAAAAAGTTTGAATCTACAACATTTAGTTAAGGTGTGAGAGCCAAAATGAACTTTTTATTGCTTTAAATGCATTTTCAGCCCGATTGTACACTTCAGGTGAAAATGTCAAAATCTTCAAAATGAGCAAAAGCACAATGAAATTAATGCTTGAATCATCTTCATTTTGCTAAAATACACTAATGACAGCAAAAAGTTTGAGTCTACAACATTTAGTTAAGGTGTGAGAGCCAAAATGAACTTTTTATGGCTTTAAATGCATTTTCAGCCTGATTGTACACTTCAGGTGAAAATGTCAAAATCTTCAAAATGAGCAAAAGCACAATGAAATTAATGCTTGAATCATCTGCATTTTGCTAACATACACTAATGACAGCAAAAAGTTTGAGTCTACAACATTTAGTTAAGGTGTGAGAGCCAAAATGAACTTTTTATGGCTTTAAATGCATTTTCAGCCCGATTGTACACTTCAGGTGAAAATGTCAAAATCTTCAAAATGAGCAAAAGCACAATAAAATGAATGCTTGAATCATCTTCATTTTGCTAAAATATACTAATGACAGCAAAAAGTTTGAGTCTACAACATTTAGTTAAGGTGTGAGAGCCAAAATGAACTTTTTATGGCTTTAAATGCATTTTCAGCCCGATTGTACACTTCAGGTGAAAATGTCAAAATCTTCAAAATGAGCAAAAGCACAATAAAATTAATGCTTGAATCATCTTCATTTTGCTAAAATATACTAATGACAGCAAAAAGTTTGAGTCTACAACATTTAGTTAAGGTGTGAGAGCCAAAATGAACTTTTTATGGCTTTAAATGCATTTTCAGCCCGATTGTACACTTCAGGTGAAAATGTCAAAATCTTCAAAATGAGCAAAACCACAATGAAATTAATGCTTGAATCATCTTCATTTTGCTAAAATACACTAATGACAGCAAAAAGTTTGAGTCTACAACATTTAGTTAAGGTGTGAGAGCCAAAATGAACTTTTTATGGCTTTAAATGCATTTTCAGCCTGATTGTACACTTCAGGTGAAAATGTCAAAATCTTCAAAATGAGCAAAAGCACAATGAAATTAATGCTTGAATCATCTTCATTTTGCTAACATACACTAATGACAGCAAGAAGTTTGAGTCTACAACATTTAGTTAAGGTGTGAGAGCCAAAATGAACTTTTTATGGCTTTAAATGCATTTTCAGCCCGATTGTACACTTCAGGTGAAAATGTCAAAATCTTCAAAATGAGCAAAAGCACAATGAAATTAATGCTTGAATCATCTTCATTTTGCTAACATACACTAAAGACAGCAAAAAGTTTGAGTCTACAACATTTAGTTAAGGTGTGAGAGCCAAAATGAACTTTTTATGGCTTTAAATGCATTTTCAGCCTGATTGTACACTTCAGGTGAAAATGTCAAAATCTTCAAAATGAGCAAAAGCACAATGAAATTAATGCTTGAATCATCTGCATTTTGCTAACATACACTAATGACAGCAAAAAGTTTGAGTCTACAACATTTAGTTAAGGTGTGAGAGCCAAAATGAACTTTTTATGGCTTTAAATGCATTTTCAGCCCGATTGTACACTTCAGGTGAAAATGTCAAAATCTTCAAAATGAGCAAAAGCACAATAAAATGAATGCTTGAATCATCTTCATTTTGCTAAAATATACTAATGACAGCAAAAAGTTTGAGTCTACAACATTTAGTTAAGGTGTGAGAGCCAAAATGAACTTTTTATTGCTTTAAACGCGTTTTCAGCCCCTAATTGTACACTTCAGGTGAAAATGTCAAAATTTTCAAAATGAGCAAAAGCACAATGAAATTAATGCTTGAATCATCTTCATTTTGCTAACATACACTAATGACAGCAAAAAGTTTGAGTCTACAACATTTAGTTAAGGTGTGAGAGCCAAAATGAACTTTTTATGGCTTTAAATGCATTTTCAGCCTGATTGTACACTTCAGGTGAAAATGTCAAAATCTTCAAAATGAGCAAAAGCACAATAAAATTAATGCTTGAATCATCTTCATTTTGCTAAAATATACTAATGACAGCAAAAAGTTTGAGTCTACAACATTTAGTTAAGGTGTGAGAGCCAAAATGAACTTTTTATTGCTTTAAACGCGTTTTCAGCCCCTAATTGTACACTTCAGGTGAAAATGTCAAAATCTTCAAAATGAGCAAAAGCACAATGAAATTAATGCTTGAATCATCTTCATTTTGCTAAAATACACTAATGACAGCAAAAAGTTTGAGTCTACAACATTTAGTTAAGGTGTGAGAGCCAAAATGAACTTTTTATGGCTTTAAATGCATTTTCAGCCTGATTGTACACTTCAGGTGAAAATGTCAAAATCTTCAAAATGAGCAAAAGCACAATGAAATTAATGCTTGAATCATCTTCATTTTGCTAACATACACTAATGACAGCAAAAAGTTTGAGTCTACAACATTTAGTTAAGGTGTGAGAGCCAAAATGAACTTTTTATGGCTTTAAATGCATTTTCAGCCCGATTGTACACTTCAGGTGAAAATGTCAAAATCTTCAAAATGAGCAAAAGCACAATAAAATTAATGCTTGAATCATCTTCATTTTGCTAAAATATACTAATGACAGCAAAAAGTTTGAGTCTACAACATTTAGTTAAGGTGTGAGAGCCAAAATGAACTTTTTATTGCTTTAAACGCGTTTTCAGCCCCTAATTGTACACTTCAGGTGAAAATGTCAAAATCTTCAAAATGAGCAAAAGCACAATGAAATTAATGCTTGAATCATCTTCATTTTGCTAAAATACACTAATGACAGCAAAAAGTTTGAATCTACAACATTTAGTTAAGGTGTGAGAGCCAAAATGAACTTTTTATTGCTTTAAATGCATTTTCAGCCCGATTGTACACTTCAGGTGAAAATGTCAAAATCTTCAAAATGAGCAAAAGCACAATGAAATTAATGCTTGAATCATCTGCATTTTGCTAACATACACTAATGACAGCAAAAAGTTTGAGTCTACAACATTTAGTTAAGGTGTGAGAGCCAAAATGAACTTTTTATGGCTTTAAATGCATTTTCAGCCCGATTGTACACTTCAGGTGAAAATGTCAAAATCTTCAAAATGAGCAAAAGCACAATAAAATTAATGCTTGAATCATCTTCATTTTGCTAAAATATACTAATGACAGCAAAAAGTTTGAGTCTACAACATTTAGTTAAGGTGTGAGAGCCAAAATGAACTTTTTATTGCTTTAAACGCGTTTTCAGCCCCTAATTGTACACTTCAGGTGAAAATGTCAAAATCTTCAAAATGAGCAAAAGCACAATGAAATTAATGCTTGAATCATCTTCATTTTGCTAAAATACACTAATGACAGCAAAAAGTTTGAATCTACAACATTTAGTTAAGGTGTGAGAGCCAAAATGAACTTTTTATTGCTTTAAATGCATTTTCAGCCCGATTGTACACTTCAGGTGAAAATGTCAAAATCTTCAAAATGAGCAAAAGCACAATGAAATTAATGCTGGAATCATCTTCATTTTGCTAAAATACACTAATGACAGCAAAAAGTTTGAGTCTACAACATTTAGTTAAGGTGTGAGAGCCAAAATGAACTTTTTATGGCTTTAAATGCATTTTCAGCCCGATTGTACACTTCAGGTGAAAATGTCAAAATCTTCAAAATGAGCAAAAGCACAATGAAATTAATGCTTGAATCATCTTCATTTTGCTAAAATACACTAATGACAGCAAAAAGTTTGAGTCTACAACATTTAGTTAAGGTGTGAGAGCCAAAATGAACTTTTTATGGCTTTAAATGCATTTTCAGCCTGATTGTACACTTCAGGTGAAAATGTCAAAATCTTCAAAATGAGCAAAAGCACAATGAAATTAATGCTTGAATCATCTTCATTTTGCTAAAATACACTAATGACAGCAAAAAGTTTGAATCTACAACATTTAGTTAAGGTGTGAGAGCCAAAATGAACTTTTTATTGCTTTAAATGCATTTTCAGCCCGATTGTACACTTCAGGTGAAAATGTCAAAATCTTCAAAATGAGCAAAAGCACAATAAAATGAATGCTTGAATCATCTTCATTTTGCTAAAATATACTAATGACAGCAAAAAGTTTGAGTCTACAACATTTAGTTAAGGTGTGAGAGCCAAAATGAACTTTTTATTGCTTTAAACGCGTTTTCAGCCCCTAATTGTACACTTCAGGTGAAAATGTCAAAATCTTCAAAATGAGCAAAAGCACAATGAAATTAATGCTTGAATCATCTTCATTTTGCTAAAATACACTAATGACAGCAAAAAGTTTGAATCTACAACATTTAGTTAAGGTGTGAGAGCCAAAATGAACTTTTTATTGCTTTAAATGCATTTTCAGCCCGATTGTACACTTCAGGTGAAAATGTCAAAATCTTCAAAATGAGCAAAAGCACAATGAAATTAATGCTGGAATCATCTTCATTTTGCTAAAATACACTAATGACAGCAAAAAGTTTGAGTCTACAACATTTAGTTAAGGTGTGAGAGCCAAAATGAACTTTTTATGGCTTTAAATGCATTTTCAGCCCGATTGTACACTTCAGGTGAAAATGTCAAAATCTTCAAAATGAGCAAAAGCACAATGAAATTAATGCTTGAATCATCTTCATTTTGCTAAAATACACTAATGACAGCAAAAAGTTTGAGTCTACAACATTTAGTTAAGGTGTGAGAGCCAAAATGAACTTTTTATGGCTTTAAATGCATTTTCAGCCTGATTGTACACTTCAGGTGAAAATGTCAAAATCTTCAAAATGAGCAAAAGCACAATGAAATTAATGCTTGAATCATCTTCATTTTGCTAAAATACACTAATGACAGCAAAAAGTTTGAATCTACAACATTTAGTTAAGGTGTGAGAGCCAAAATGAACTTTTTATTGCTTTAAATGCATTTTCAGCCCGATTGTACACTTCAGGTGAAAATGTCAAAATCTTCAAAATGAGCAAAAGCACAATAAAATGAATGCTTGAATCATCTTCATTTTGCTAAAATATACTAATGACAGCAAAAAGTTTGAGTCTACAACATTTAGTTAAGGTGTGAGAGCCAAAATGAACTTTTTATTGCTTTAAACGCGTTTTCAGCCCCTAATTGTACACTTCAGGTGAAAATGTCAAAATCTTCAAAATGAGCAAAAGCACAATGAAATTAATGCTTGAATCATCTTCATTTTGCTAAAATACACTAATGACAGCAAAAAGTTTGAGTCTACAACATTTAGTTAAGGTGTGAGAGCCAAAATGAACTTTTTATGGCTTTAAATGCATTTTCAGCCTGATTGTACACTTCAGGTGAAAATGTCAAAATCTTCAAAATGAGCAAAAGCACAATGAAATTAATGCTTGAATCATCTTCATTTTGCTAACATACACTAATGACAGCAAAAAGTTTGAGTCTACAACATTTAGTTAAGGTGTGAGAGCCAAAATGAACTTTTTATGGCTTTAAATGCATTTTCAGCCCGATTGTACACTTCAGGTGAAAATGTCAAAATCTTCAAAATGAGCAAAAGCACAATGAAATTAATGCTTGAATCATCTTCATTTTGCTAAAATACACTAATGACAGCAAAAAGTTTGAGTCTACAACATTTATTTAAGGTGTGAGAGCAAAAATGAACTTTTTATGGCTTTAAATGCATTTTCAGCCTGATTGTACACTTCAGGTGAAAATGTCAAAATCTTCAAAATGAGCAAAAGCACAATAAAATTAATGCTTGAATCATCTTCATTTTGCTAAAATATACTAATGACAGCAAAAAGTTTGAGTCTACAACATTTAGTTAAGGTGTGAGAGCCAAAATGAACTTTTTATTGCTTTAAACGCGTTTTCAGCCCCTAATTGTACACTTCAGGTGAAAATGTCAAAATTTTCAAAATGAGCAAAAGCACAATGAAATTAATGCTTGAATCATCTTCATTTTGCTAACATACACTAATGACAGCAAAAAGTTTGAGTCTACAACATTTAGTTAAGGTGTGAGAGCCAAAATGAACTTTTTATGGCTTTAAATGCATTTTCAGCCTGATTGTACACTTCAGGTGAAAATGTCAAAATCTTCAAAATGAGCAAAAGCACAATGAAATTAATGCTTGAATCATCTTCATTTTGCTAACATACACTAATGACAGCAAAAAGTTTGAGTCTACAACATTTAGTTAAGGTGTGAGAGCCAAAATGAACTTTTTATGGCTTTAAATGCTTTTTCAGCCTGATTGTACACTTCAGGTGAAAATGTCAAAATCTTCAAAATGAGCAAAAGCACAATAAAATTAATGCTTGAATCATCTTCATTTTGCTAAAATATACTAATGACAGCAAAAAGTTTGAGTCTACAACATTTAGTTAAGGTGTGAGAGCCAAAATGAACTTTTTATGGCTTTAAATGCATTTTCAGCCTGATTGTACACTTCAGGTGAAAATGTCAAAATCTTCAAAATGAGCAAAAGCACAATGAAATTAATGCTTGAATCATCTTCATTTTGCTAAAATACACTAATGACAGCAAAAAGTTTGAGTCTACAACATTTAGTTAAGGTGTGAGAGCCAAAATGAACTTTTTATGGCTTTAAATGCATTTTCAGCCTGATTGTACACTTCAGGTGAAAATGTCAAAATCTTCAAAATGAGCAAAAGCACAATGAAATTAATGCTTGAATCATCTTCATTTTGCTAACATACACTAATGACAGCAAAAAGTTTGAGTCTACAACATTTAGTTAAGGTGTGAGAGCCAAAATGAACTTTTTATGGCTTTAAATGCATTTTCAGCCCGATTGTACACTTCAGGTGAAAATGTCAAAATCTTCAAAATGAGCAAAAGCACAATAAAATTAATGCTTGAATCATCTTCATTTTGCTAAAATATACTAATGACAGCAAAAAGTTTGAGTCTACAACATTTAGTTAAGGTGTGAGAGCCAAAATGAACTTTTTATTGCTTTAAACGCGTTTTCAGCCCCTAATTGTACACTTCAGGTGAAAATGTCAAAATCTTCAAAATGAGCAAAAGCACAATGAAATTAATGCTTGAATCATCTTCATTTTGCTAAAATACACTAATGACAGCAAAAAGTTTGAATCTACAACATTTAGTTAAGGTGTGAGAGCCAAAATGAACTTTTTATTGCTTTAAATGCATTTTCAGCCCGATTGTACACTTCAGGTGAAAATGTCAAAATCTTCAAAATGAGCAAAAGCACAATGAAATTAATGCTTGAATCATCTTCATTTTGCTAAAATACACTAATGACAGCAAAAAGTTTGAGTCTACAACATTTAGTTAAGGTGTGAGAGCCAAAATGAACTTTTTATGGCTTTAAATGCATTTTCAGCCCGATTGTACACTTCAGGTGAAAATGTCAAAATCTTCAAAATGAGCAAAAGCACAATGAAATTAATGCTTGAATCATCTTCATTTTGCTAAAATACACTAATGACAGCAAAAAGTTTGAATCTACAACATTTAGTTAAGGTGTGAGAGCCAAAATGAACTTTTTATTGCTTTAAACGCGTTTTCAGCCCCTAATTGTACACTTCAGGTGAAAATGTCAAAATTTTCAAAATGAGCAAAAGCACAATGAAATTAATGCTTGAATCATCTTCATTTTGCTAACATACACTAATGACAGCAAAAAGTTTGAGTCTACAACATTTAGTTAAGGTGTGAGAGCCAAAATGAACTTTTTATGGCTTTAAATGCATTTTCAGCCTGATTGTACACTTCAGGTGAAAATGTCAAAATCTTCAAAATGAGCAAAAGCACAATGAAATTAATGCTTGAATCATCTTCATTTTGCTAACATACACTAATGACAGCAAAAAGTTTGAGTCTACAACATTTAGTTAAGGTGTGAGAGCCAAAATGAACTTTTTATGGCTTTAAATGCTTTTTCAGCCTGATTGTACACTTCAGGTGAAAATGTCAAAATCTTCAAAATGAGCAAAAGCACAATAAAATTAATGCTTGAATCATCTTCATTTTCCTAAAATATACTAATGACAGCAAAAAGTTTGAGTCTACAACATTTAGTTAAGGTGTGAGAGCCAAAATGAACTTTTTATGGCTTTAAATGCATTTTCAGCCTGATTGTACACTTCAGGTGAAAATGTCAAAATCTTCAAAATGAGCAAAAGCACAATGAAATTAATGCTTGAATCATCTTCATTTTGCTAAAATACACTAATGACAGCAAAAAGTTTGAGTCTACAACATTTAGTTAAGGTGTGAGAGCCAAAATGAACTTTTTATGGCTTTAAATGCATTTTCAGCCTGATTGTACACTTCAGGTGAAAATGTCAAAATCTTCAAAATGAGCAAAAGCACAATGAAATTAATGCTTGAATCATCTTCATTTTGCTAAAATACACTAATGACAGCAAAAAGTTTGAATCTACAACATTTAGTTAAGGTGTGAGAGCCAAAATGAACTTTTTATTGCTTTAAATGCATTTTCAGCCCGATTGTACACTTCAGGTGAAAATGTCAAAATCTTCAAAATGAGCAAAAGAACAATGAAATTAATGCTTGAATCATCTTCATTTTGCTAAAATACACTAATGACAGCAAAAAGTTTGAGTCTACAACATTTAGTTAAGGTGTGAGAGCCAAAATGAACTTTTTATGGCTTTAAATGCATTTTCAGCCCGATTGTACACTTCAGGTGAAAATGTCAAAATCTTCAAAATGAGCAAAAGCACAATGAAATTAATGCTTGAATCATCTTCATTTTGCTAAAATACACTAATGACAGCAAAAAGTTTGAGTCTACAACATTTAGTTAAGGTGTGAGAGCCAAAATGAACTTTTTATGGCTTTAAATGCATTTTCAGCCTGATTGTACACTTCAGGTGAAAATGTCAAAATCTTCAAAATGAGCAAAAGCACAATGAAATTAATGCTTGAATCATCTTCATTTTGCTAAAATACACTAATGACAGCAAAAAGTTTGAGTCTAAAACATTTAGTTAAGGTGTGAGAGCCAAAATGAACTTTTTATTGCTTTAAATGCATTTTCAGCCCGATTGTACACTTCAGGTGAAAATGTCAAAATCTTCAAAATGAGCAAAAGCACAATGAAATTAATGCTTGAATCATCTTCATTTTGCTAAAATACACTAATGACAGCAAAAAGTTTGAGTCTACAACATTTAGTTAAGGTGTGAGAGCCAAAATGAACTTTTTATGGCTTTAAATGCATTTTCAGCCTGATTGTACACTTCAGGTGAAAATGTCAAAATCTTCAAAATTAGCAAAAGCACAATGAAATTAATGCTTGAATCATCTTCATTTTGCTAACATACACTAATGACAGCAAAAAGTTTGAGTCTACAACATTTAGTTAAGGTGTGAGAGCCAAAATGAACTTTTTATGGCTTTAAATGCATTTTCAGCCTGATTGTACACTTCAGGTGAAAATGTCAAAATCTTCAAAATGAGCAAAAGCACAATGAAATTAATGCTTGAATCATCTTCATTTTGCTAACATACACTAATGACAGCAAAAAGTTTGAGTCTACAACATTTAGTTAAGGTGTGAGAGCCAAAATGAACTTTTTATGGCTTTAAATGCATTTTCAGCCTGATTGTACACTTCAGGTGAAAATGTCAAAATCTTCAAAATGAGCAAAAGCACAATGAAATTAATGCTTGAATCATCTTCATTTTGCTAAAATACACTAATGACAGCAAAAAGTTTGAGTCTAAAACATTTAGTTAAGGTGTGAGAGCCAAAATGAACTTTTTATTGCTTTAAATGCATTTTCAGCCCGATTGTACACTTCAGGTGAAAATGTCAAAATCTTCAAAATGAGCAAAAGCACAATGAAATTAATGCTTGAATCATCTTCATTTTGCTAACATACACTAATGACAGCAAAAAGTTTGAGTCTACAACATTTAGTTAAGGTGTGAGAGCCAAAATGAACTTTTTATGGCTTTAAATGCATTTTCAGCCCGATTGTACACTTCAGGTGAAAATGTCAAAATCTTCAAAATGAGCAAAAGCACAATGAAATTAATGCTTGAATCATCTTCATTTTGCTAAAATACACTAATGACAGCAAAAAGTTTGAGTCTACAACATTTAGTTAAGGTGTGAGAGCCAAAATGAACTTTTTATGGCTTTAAATGCATTTTCAGCCTGATTGTACACTTCAGGTGAAAATGTCAAAATCTTCAAAATGAGCAAAAGCACAATGAAATTAATGCTTGAATCATCTTCATTTTGCTAAAATACACTAATGACAGCAAAAAGTTTGAGTCTACAACATTTAGTTAAGGTGTGAGAGCCAAAATGAACTTTTTATGGCTTTAAATGCATTTTCAGCCTGATTGTACACTTCAGGTGAAAATGTCAAAATCTTCAAAATGAGCAAAAGCACAATAAAATTAATGCTTGAATCATCTTCATTTTGCTAAAATATACTAATGACAGCAAAAAGTTTGAGTCTACAACATTTAGTTAAGGTGTGAGAGCCAAAATGAACTTTTTATGGCTTTAAATGCATTTTCAGCCTGATTGTACACTTCAGGTGAAAATGTCAAAATCTTCAAAATGAGCAAAAGCACAATGAAATTAATGCTTGAATCATCTTCATTTTGCTAAAATACACTAATGACAGCAAAAAGTTTGAGTCTACAACATTTAGTTAAGGTGTGAGAGCCAAAATGAACTTTTTATGGCTTTAAATGCATTTTCAGCCTGATTGTACACTTCAGGTGAAAATGTCAAAATCTTCAAAATGAGCAAAAGCACAATGAAATTAATGCTTGAATCATCTTCATTTTGCTAACATACACTAATGACAGCAAAAAGTTTGAGTCTACAACATTTAGTTAAGGTGTGAGAGCCAAAATGAACTTTTTATGGCTTTAAATGCATTTTCAGCCCGATTGTACACTTCAGGTGAAAATGTCAAAATCTTCAAAATGAGCAAAAGCACAATAAAATGAATGCTTGAATCATCTTCATTTTGCTAAAATATACTAATGACAGCAAAAAGTTTGAGTCTACAACATTTAGTTAAGGTGTGAGAGCCAAAATGAACTTTTTATGGCTTTAAATGCATTTTCAGCCCGATTGTACACTTCAGGTGAAAATGTCAAAATCTTCAAAATGAGCAAAAGCACAATGAAATTAATGCTTGAATCATCTTCATTTTGCTAAAATACACTAATGACAGCAAAAAGTTTGAGTCTACAACATTTAGTTAAGGTGTGAGAGCCAAAATGAACTTTTTATGGCTTTAAATGCATTTTCAGCCTGATTGTACACTTCAGGTGAAAATGTCAAAATCTTCAAAATGAGCAAAAGCACAATGAAATTAATGCTTGAATCATCTTCATTTTGCTAACATACACTAATGACAGCAAAAAGTTTGAGTCTACAACATTTAGTTAAGGTGTGAGAGCCAAAATGAACTTTTTATGGCTTTAAATGCATTTTCAGCCCGATTGTACACTTCAGGTGAAAATGTCAAAATCTTCAAAATGAGCAAAAGCACAATAAAATTAATGCTTGAATCATCTTCATTTTGCTAAAATATACTAATGACAGCAAAAAGTTTGAGTCTACAACATTTAGTTAAGGTGTGAGAGCCAAAATGAACTTTTTATTGCTTTAAACGCGTTTTCAGCCCCTAATTGTACACTTCAGGTGAAAATGTCAAAATCTTCAAAATGAGCAAAAGCACAATGAAATTAATGCTTGAATCATCTTCATTTTGCTAAAATACACTAATGACAGCAAAAAGTTTGAATCTACAACATTTAGTTAAGGTGTGAGAGCCAAAATGAACTTTTTATTGCTTTAAATGCATTTTCAGCCCGATTGTACACTTCAGGTGAAAATGTCAAAATCTTCAAAATGAGCAAAAGCACAATGAAATTAATGCTTGAATCATCTGCATTTTGCTAACATACACTAATGACAGCAAAAAGTTTGAGTCTACAACATTTAGTTAAGGTGTGAGAGCCAAAATGAACTTTTTATGGCTTTAAATGCATTTTCAGCCCGATTGTACACTTCAGGTGAAAATGTCAAAATCTTCAAAATGAGCAAAAGCACAATAAAATTAATGCTTGAATCATCTTCATTTTGCTAAAATATACTAATGACAGCAAAAAGTTTGAGTCTACAACATTTAGTTAAGGTGTGAGAGCCAAAATGAACTTTTTATTGCTTTAAACGCGTTTTCAGCCCCTAAATGTACACTTCAGGTGAAAATGTCAAAATCTTCAAAATGAGCAAAAGCACAATGAAATTAATGCTTGAATCATCTTCATTTTGCTAAAATACACTAATGACAGCAAAAAGTTTGAATCTACAACATTTAGTTAAGGTGTGAGAGCCAAAATGAACTTTTTATTGCTTTAAATGCATTTTCAGCCCGATTGTACACTTCAGGTGAAAATGTCAAAATCTTCAAAATGAGCAAAAGCACAATGAAATTAATGCTGGAATCATCTTCATTTTGCTAAAATACACTAATGACAGCAAAAAGTTTGAGTCTACAACATTTAGTTAAGGTGTGAGAGCCAAAATGAACTTTTTATGGCTTTAAATGCATTTTCAGCCCGATTGTACACTTCAGGTGAAAATGTCAAAATCTTCAAAATGAGCAAAAGCACAATGAAATTAATGCTTGAATCATCTTCATTTTGCTAAAATACACTAATGACAGCAAAAAGTTTGAGTCTACAACATTTAGTTAAGGTGTGAGAGCCAAAATGAACTTTTTATGGCTTTAAATGCATTTTCAGCCTGATTGTACACTTCAGGTGAAAATGTCAAAATCTTCAAAATGAGCAAAAGCACAATGAAATTAATGCTTGAATCATCTTCATTTTGCTAAAATACACTAATGACAGCAAAAAGTTTGAATCTACAACATTTAGTTAAGGTGTGAGAGCCAAAATGAACTTTTTATTGCTTTAAATGCATTTTCAGCCCGATTGTACACTTCAGGTGAAAATGTCAAAATCTTCAAAATGAGCAAAAGCACAATAAAATGAATGCTTGAATCATCTTCATTTTGCTAAAATATACTAATGACAGCAAAAAGTTTGAGTCTACAACATTTAGTTAAGGTGTGAGAGCCAAAATTAACTTTTTATTGCTTTAAACGCGTTTTCAGCCCCTAATTGTACACTTCAGGTGAAAATGTCAAAATCTTCAAAATGAGCAAAAGCACAATGAAATTAATGCTTGAATCATCTTCATTTTGCTAAAATACACTAATGACAGCAAAAAGTTTGAATCTACAACATTTAGTTAAGGTGTGAGAGCCAAAATGAACTTTTTATTGCTTTAAATGCATTTTCAGCCCGATTGTACACTTCAGGTGAAAATGTCAAAATCTTCAAAATGAGCAAAAGCACAATGAAATTAATGCTGGAATCATCTTCATTTTGCTAAAATACACTAATGACAGCAAAAAGTTTGAGTCTACAACATTTAGTTAAGGTGTGAGAGCCAAAATGAACTTTTTATGGCTTTAAATGCATTTTCAGCCCGATTGTACACTTCAGGTGAAAATGTCAAAATCTTCAAAATGAGCAAAAGCACAATGAAATTAATGCTTGAATCATCTTCATTTTGCTAAAATACACTAATGACAGCAAAAAGTTTGAGTCTACAACATTTAGTTAAGGTGTGAGAGCCAAAATGAACTTTTTATGGCTTTAAATGCATTTTCAGCCTGATTGTACACTTCAGGTGAAAATGTCAAAATCTTCAAAATGAGCAAAAGCACAATGAAATTAATGCTTGAATCATCTTCATTTTGCTAACATACACTAATGACAGCAAAAAGTTTGAGTCTACAACATTTAGTTAAGGTGCGAGAGCCAAAATGAACTTTTTATGGCTTTAAATGCATTTCAGCCCGATTGTACACTTCAGGTGAAAATGTCAAAATCTTCAAAATGAGCAAAAACACAATGAAATTAATGCTTGAATCATCTTCATTTTGCTAAAATACACTAATGACAGCAAAAAGTTTGAATCTACAACATTTAGTTAAGGTGTGAGAGCCAAAATGAACTTTTTATTGCTTTAAATGCATTTTCAGCCCGATTGTACACTTCAGGTGAAAATGTCAAAATCTTCAAAATGAGCAAAAGCACAATAAAATGAATGCTTGAATCATCTTCATTTTGCTAAAATATACTAATGACAGCAAAAAGTTTGAGTCTACAACATTTAGTTAAGGTGTGAGAGCCAAAATGAACTTTTTATTGCTTTAAACGCGTTTTCAGCCCCTAATTGTACACTTCAGGTGAAAATGTCAAAATCTTCAAAATGAGCAAAAGCACAATGAAATTAATGCTTGAATCATCTTCATTTTGCTAAAATACACTAATGACAGCAAAAAGTTTGAATCTACAACATTTAGTTAAGGTGTGAGAGCCAAAATGAACTTTTTATTGCTTTAAATGCATTTTCAGCCCGATTGTACACTTCAGGTGAAAATGTCAAAATCTTCAAAATGAGCAAAAGCACAATGAATTTAATGCTGGAATCATCTTCATTTTGCTAAAATACACTAATGACAGCAAAAAGTTTGAGTCTACAACATTTAGTTAAGGTGTGAGTGTCATGATTGGGGTCAGCTGTTTCTGTTTTCCCTTGCAGTTGCTGGGGAAACAGCTGGAGGGCGGATCCCGCCAAACACACCTGCTGCCCATTAGCTCGTCAGGCCAAGATAAAAGCCTGACAGAAGCAGCAAGGAGTGTCGGGTTATTACTCCGTGATGCTACTCTGTATCTCACACTACTCGCTGTTCTATCCGCCCTCGGGCGTGATTTTGTGTTTCCTTATTTTTGATTAAAACTAAGTTATCAGCATCACTGCCGTGGCTCTCCTACCTTCCTGCATTTGGGTCCTCCACTCCGTTTCGTGACAGCCAACTTCAACCGTGACAGATCGTGACAGAATAACCCGACCACAATGGACCCCGCAGACCCCAACAGCCTGTGCCAGGCCATGGCCAGCCATGGGCGTTTACTCGGAAAGCACGAGCAATACTTCAGCGAGCTGAAGGAGGCAATGTCGACGCTAACCGCCCAGATCGGGCGACTCACCTTGAAGGTGGAGCGGAGGTCGGAAGACTTACGACCAGCCGGGGCGTCACCTGTCTCCTCCGTGTCCCGATCAGCTGGCAACTTTGTTCTTCGGGAACCCAATATTCCCCATCCTCCACGCTACTCTGGCGAAATTGGTGGGTGTGAACAATTCATTCACCAATGTAGCCTGGTTCTCGATCAACAGCCGCACACTTTCCCGAACGATGGCGCCAAGATCGCCGTTGTAATGAGCCTACTTTCCGGCCAGGCGGCATTATGGGCGATGGCAGTCAGTAAAGCCAATCCAGAGCTCCGAGCTTCATTTCCTGCCTTCCTGGCGGAATTTAGAAACGTTTTCGACCACCCAGTAAAAGGGAAGGAAGCGGGCAGCCGCTTGCTGGACCTCCAGCAGGCCGACTTGTCCGTGGCAGAATACTCCATTTCCTTCCGGGTTTTGGCAGCCGAGAGCCGTTACGACGAAGCGGCGCTGTGTGGGATCTTTCGGCGAGGACTCAGCCCGCGAATCAAGGACGAGCTGGCGGCACGGGACGAGACGTCCTGCCTGGAGGAACTCATCAACCTGGCCATCCGCTTGGACAACAGGTTGCGGGAGCGGCAGCGGGAACGGGAGGAGGAGCGACGACCTAAGGCAGCAGACACTGCCGCTCAGCCGGTTTCGACCACGTCCGCGGGGCACTTCTTCGGCGTCTCGCCTTCCGACGCTTCGTGGCGACGCCCTCCTGCGGAAGATGGCATCGAGCCTATGCAGCTGGGGGGAGTGGGGGCGGTGTTGTCCCAACGGTTCCCGGTTGACCAGAGGCTGCATCCCTGTGCCTTCTTCTCACGTCGGCTCAACCAGGCGGAGCGCAACTACGATGTGGGCAACCGTGAGCTGCTGGCCATTATTTTTGCGTTGCAGGAGTGGCGGCACTGGCTGGAGGGCGCGGCGGAACCCTTCCAGATCTTCACGGACCACAAGAACTTGTCGTACCTCCGGTCCGCTCAGAGACTAAATCCCCGTCAAGCGCGTTGGGCCCTGTTCCTGACACGTTTTAATTATATCATCACTTACCGACCAGGAGCCCGGAATACCAAGCCGGATGCCTTGTCCCGCATGCACGGTCCAGCCGCCGAGGGGTCTCCACCCGAAACGATCGTGCCGGAGAACAGAGTGTTGGGAGCCCTCCAGTGGGAGGTAGAGCGAAAGGTGGTGGAAGCAACTGGCGACACGCAGACCCCGGTAGCATGCCCTGGGAATAAGTTGTTTGTACCCACACACCTTCGTCAAGAGGTGCTGCAGTGGGGGCATGTGTCAAAAGTGGCATGTCATCCTGGGGTGGGTCGAACGCTGTCCCTAATAGCTCAGAAGTTTTGGTGGCCAGGGCTACGCAAGGACATAAAAGAGTATGTCACGTCCTGTACGGTGTGTGCTCGTAATAAGCCCTCTCGCCATATGCCAGCCGGTCAGCTCCGCCCCCTGCCCATTCCCCACCGTCCTTGGTCGCACTTGGCGCTGGATTTCGTTACCGGGCTACCACATTCCAACGGGCAGTCGGTGATCCTTACGGTGGTGGACCGGTTTTCCAAGATGGCGCACTTTATCGCCCTGCCCAGATTGCCCACCTCGTTGCAAACGGCGGATATCCTGATAAGGGACATATTCAGGATCCACGGGATCCCATCCGACCTAGTCTCCGATAGGGGGCCTCAGTTTGTGTCCCGGGTGTGGAAGGCTTTCTGCAAGTCTTTGGGAGCTACGGCTAGCCTGTCTTCGGGCTATCACCCCCAATCAAATGGGCAGACGGAGAGAGCTAACCAGGACTTGGAGGCGGCGCTCCGATGTGTGTGCCATCAGCATCCTTCCTCGTGGGCATCCCACCTTCCATGGATCGAATATGCCCACAACACCCTCGTGTGCTCTGCCACAGGTTTGTCCCCGTTCAACGCTGCCTACGGCTATCAACCCCCTTTGTTCCCTTCCCAGGAGGGCGAGGTTGCCATTCCCTCGGTCCATATCCACCTCCGCCGGGCTCGCAGGGTTTGGCGGGACGCCAGGAAGGCCCTGTGCCGCACAAGGGCCCGCAACAGGCGACTCGCGGACAGGCACCGGATCCCAGCACCATCCTACCGACTGGGACAGAAGGTATGGCTCTCCACTCGGGACCTGCAGTTAGCGGGGAGTTCCAAGAAGCTGGGGCCTCGGTTTGTCGGCCCATTTGAAGTCGACTCCGTGATCAACCCGGTGGCAGTTCGGCTCAACCTGCCACCCACACTCAAGGTGCACCCAGTCTTCCACACGTCCTTGCTCAAGCCTGTCTCTGCCAGCCCATTGTGCCCGCCGGCCGCGCCCCCACCGCCTCCCCGGGTCGTCAGCGGGCAGCCTGTCTATACGGTTAGGGCCATACTGGACTCTCGAAAGCGTGGCAGGGGGATGCAGTATCTGGTCGACTGGGAGGGGTACGGTCCTGAGGACCGCCAGTGGATCCCCCGCTCCTGGATTCTGGACCAGTCACTTGTCCGTGACTTCCATTCGTCGCACCCTTCTCTGCCAGGTGGTCCGCCTGGGGGCGTTCGTTAGTGGGGGGGTACTGTCATGATTGGGGTCAGCTGTTTCTGTTTTCCCTTGCAGTTGCTGGGGAAACAGCTGGAGGGCGGATCCCGCCAAACACACCTGCTGCCCATTAGCTCGTCAGGCCAAGATAAAAGCCTGACAGAAGCAGCAAGGAGTGTCGGGTTATTACTCCGTGATGCTACTCTGTATCTCACACTACTCGCTGTTCTATCCGCCCTCGGGCGTGATTTTGTGTTTCCTTATTTTTGATTAAAACTAAGTTATCAGCATCACTGCCGTGGCTCTCCTACCTTCCTGCATTTGGGTCCTCCACTCCGTTTCGTGACAGCCAACTTCAACCGTGACAGATCGTGACAGTGAGAGCCAAAATGAACTTTTTATGGCTTTAAATGCATTTTCAGCCCGATTGTACACTTCAGGTGAAAATGTCAAAATCTTCAAAATGAGCAAAAGCACAATGAAATTAATGCTTGAATCATCTTCATTTTGCTAAAATACACTAATGACAGCAAAAAGTTTGAGTCTACAACATTTAGTTAAGGTGTGAGAGCCAAAATGAACTTTTTATGGCTTTAAATGCATTTTCAGCCTGATTGTACACTTCAGGTGAAAATGTCAAAATCTTCAAAATGAGCAAAAGCACAATGAAATTAATGCTTGAATCATCTTCATTTTGCTAAAATACACTAATGACAGCAAAAAGTTTGAGTCTACAACATTTATTTAAGGTGTGAGAGCAAAAATGAACTTTTTATGGCTTTAAATGCATTTTCAGCCTGATTGTACACTTCAGGTGAAAATGTCAAAATCTTCAAAATGAGCAAAAGCACATTAAAATTAATGCTTGAATCATCTTCATTTTGCTAAAATATACTAATGACAGCAAAAAGTTTGAGTCTACAACATTTAGTTAAGGTGTGAGAGCCAAAATGAACTTTTTATTGCTTTAAACGCGTTTTCAGCCCCTAATTGTACACTTCAGGTGAAAATGTCAAAATTTTCAAAATGAGCAAAAGCACAATGAAATTAATGCTTGAATCATCTTCATTTTGCTAACATACACTAATGACAGCAAAAAGTTTGAGTCTACAACATTTAGTTAAGGTGTGAGAGCCAAAATGAACTTTTTATGGCTTTAAATGCATTTTCAGCCTGATTGTACACTTCAGGTGAAAATGTCAAAATCTTCAAAATGAGCAAAAGCACAATGAAATTAATGCTTGAATCATCTTCATTTTGCTAACATACACTAATGACAGCAAAAAGTTTGAGTCTACAACATTTAGTTAAGGTGTGAGAGCCAAAATGAACTTTTTATGGCTTTAAATGCTTTTTCAGCCTGATTGTACACTTCAGGTGAAAATGTCAAAATCTTCAAAATGAGCAAAAGCACAATAAAATTAATGCTTGAATCATCTTCATTTTGCTAAAATATACTAATGACAGCAAAAAGTTTGAGTCTACAACATTTAGTTAAGGTGTGAGAGCCAAAATGAACTTTTTATGGCTTTAAATGCATTTTCAGCCTGATTGTACACTTCAGGTGAAAATGTCAAAATCTTCAAAATGAGCAAAAGCACAATGAAATTAATGCTTGAATCATCTTCATTTTGCTAAAATACACTAATGACAGCAAAAAGTTTGAGTCTACAACATTTAGTTAAGGTGTGAGAGCCAAAATGAACTTTTTATGGCTTTAAATGCATTTTCAGCCTGATTGTACACTTCAGGTGAAAATGTCAAAATCTTCAAAATGAGCAAAAGCACAATGAAATTAATGCTTGAATCATCTTCATTTTGCTAACATACACTAATGACAGCAAAAAGTTTGAGTCTACAACATTTAGTTAAGGTGTGAGAGCCAAAATGAACTTTTTATGGCTTTAAATGCATTTTCAGCCCGATTGTACACTTCAGGTGAAAATGTCAAAATCTTCAAAATGAGCAAAAGCACAATAAAATTAATGCTTGAATCATCTTCATTTTGCTAAAATATACTAATGACAGCAAAAAGTTTGAGTCTACAACATTTAGTTAAGGTGTGAGAGCCAAAATGAACTTTTTATTGCTTTAAACGCGTTTTCAGCCCCTAATTGTACACTTCAGGTGAAAATGTCAAAATCTTCAAAATGAGCAAAAGCACAATGAAATTAATGCTTGAATCATCTTCATTTTGCTAAAATACACTAATGACAGCAAAAAGTTTGAATCTACAACATTTAGTTAAGGTGTGAGAGCCAAAATGAACTTTTTATTGCTTTAAATGCATTTTCAGCCCGATTGTACACTTCAGGTGAAAATGTCAAAATCTTCAAAATGAGCAAAAGCACAATGAAATTAATGCTTGAATCATCTTCATTTTGCTAAAATACACTAATGACAGCAAAAAGTTTGAGTCTACAACATTTAGTTAAGGTGTGAGAGCCAAAATGAACTTTTTATGGCTTTAAATGCATTTTCAGCCCGATTGTACACTTCAGGTGAAAATGTCAAAATCTTCAAAATGAGCAAAAGCACAATGAAATTAATGCTTGAATCATCTTCATTTTGCTAAAATACACTAATGACAGCAAAAAGTTTGAATCTACAACATTTAGTTAAGGTGTGAGAGCCAAAATGAACTTTTTATTGCTTTAAACGCGTTTTCAGCCCCTAATTGTACACTTCAGGTGAAAATGTCAAAATTTTCAAAATGAGCAAAAGCACAATGAAATTAATGCTTGAATCATCTTCATTTTGCTAACATACACTAATGACAGCAAAAAGTTTGAGTCTACAACATTTAGTTAAGGTGTGAGAGCCAAAATGAACTTTTTATGGCTTTAAATGCATTTTCAGCCTGATTGTACACTTCAGGTGAAAATGTCAAAATCTTCAAAATGAGCAAAAGCACAATGAAATTAATGCTTGAATCATCTTCATTTTGCTAACATACACTAATGACAGCAAAAAGTTTGAGTCTACAACATTTAGTTAAGGTGTGAGAGCCAAAATGAACTTTTTATGGCTTTAAATGCTTTTTCAGCCTGATTGTACACTTCAGGTGAAAATGTCAAAATCTTCAAAATGAGCAAAAGCACAATAAAATTAATGCTTGAATCATCTTCATTTTCCTAAAATATACTAATGACAGCAAAAAGTTTGAGTCTACAACATTTAGTTAAGGTGTGAGAGCCAAAATGAACTTTTTATGGCTTTAAATGCATTTTCAGCCTGATTGTACACTTCAGGTGAAAATGTCAAAATCTTCAAAATGAGCAAAAGCACAATGAAATTAATGCTTGAATCATCTTCATTTTGCTAAAATACACTAATGACAGCAAAAAGTTTGAGTCTACAACATTTAGTTAAGGTGTGAGAGCCAAAATGAACTTTTTATGGCTTTAAATGCATTTTCAGCCTGATTGTACACTTCAGGTGAAAATGTCAAAATCTTCAAAATGAGCAAAAGCACAATGAAATTAATGCTTGAATCATCTTCATTTTGCTAACATACACTAATGACAGCAAAAAGTTTGAGTCTACAACATTTAGTTAAGGTGTGAGAGCCAAAATGAACTTTTTATGGCTTTAAATGCATTTTCAGCCCGATTGTACACTTCAGGTGAAAATGTCAAAATCTTCAAAATGAGCAAAAGCACAATAAAATTAATGCTTGAATCATCTTCATTTTGCTAAAATATACTAATGACAGCAAAAAGTTTGAGTCTACAACATTTAGTTAAGGTGTGAGAGCCAAAATGAACTTTTTATTGCTTTAAACGCGTTTTCAGCCCCTAATTGTACACTTCAGGTGAAAATGTCAAAATCTTCAAAATGAGCAAAAGCACAATGAAATTAATGCTTGAATCATCTTCATTTTGCTAAAATACACTAATGACAGCAAAAAGTTTGAATCTACAACATTTAGTTAAGGTGTGAGAGCCAAAATGAACTTTTTATTGCTTTAAATGCATTTTCAGCCCGATTGTACACTTCAGGTGAAAATGTCAAAATCTTCAAAATGAGCAAAAGCACAATGAAATTAATGCTTGAATCATCTTCATTTTGCTAAAATACACTAATGACAGCAAAAAGTTTGAGTCTACAACATTTAGTTAAGGTGTGAGAGCCAAAATGAACTTTTTATGGCTTTAAATGCATTTTCAGCCCGATTGTACACTTCAGGTGAAAATGTCAAAATCTTCAAAATGAGCAAAAGCACAATGAAATTAATGCTTGAATCATCTTCATTTTGCTAAAATACACTAATGACAGCAAAAAGTTTGAATCTACAACATTTAGTTAAGGTGTGAGAGCCAAAATGAACTTTTTATTGCTTTAAATGCATTTTCAGCCCGATTGTACACTTCAGGTGAAAATGTCAAAATCTTCAAAATGAGCAAAAGCACAATGAAATTAATGCTTGAATCATCTTCATTTTGCTAAAATACACTAATGACAGCAAAAAGTTTGAGTCTACAACATTTAGTTAAGGTGTGAGAGCCAAAATGAACTTTTTATGGCTTTAAATGCATTTTCAGCCTGATTGTACACATCAGGTGAAAATGTCAAAATCTTCAAAATGAGCAAAAGCACAATGAAATTAATGCTTGAATCATCTTCATTTTGCTAAAATACACTAATGACAGCAAAAAGTTTGAATCTACAACATTTAGTTAAGGTGTGAGAGCCAAAATGAACTTTTTATTGCTTTAAATGCATTTTCAGCCCGATTGTACACTTCAGGTGAAAATGTCAAAATCTTCAAAATGAGCAAAAGAACAATGAAATTAATGCTTGAATCATCTTCATTTTGCTAAAATACACTAATGACAGCAAAAAGTTTGAGTCTACAACATTTAGTTAAGGTGTGAGAGCCAAAATGAACTTTTTATGGCTTTAAATGCATTTTCAGCCCGATTGTACACTTCAGGTGAAAATGTCAAAATCTTCAAAATGAGCAAAAGCACAATGAAATTAATGCTTGAATCATCTTCATTTTGCTAAAATACACTAATGACAGCAAAAAGTTTGAGTCTACAACATTTAGTTAAGGTGTGAGAGCCAAAATGAACTTTTTATGGCTTTAAATGCATTTTCAGCCTGATTGTACACTTCAGGTGAAAATGTCAAAATCTTCAAAATGAGCAAAAGCACAATGAAATTAATGCTTGAATCATCTTCATTTTGCTAAAATACACTAATGACAGCAAAAAGTTTGAGTCTAAAACATTTAGTTAAGGTGTGAGAGCCAAAATGAACTTTTTATTGCTTTAAATGCATTTTCAGCCCGATTGTACACTTCAGGTGAAAATGTCAAAATCTTCAAAATGAGCAAAAGCACAATGAAATTAATGCTTGAATCATCTTCATTTTGCTAAAATACACTAATGACAGCAAAAAGTTTGAGTCTACAACATTTAGTTAAGGTGTGAGAGCCAAAATGAACTTTTTATGGCTTTAAATGCATTTTCAGCCTGATTGTACACTTCAGGTGAAAATGTCAAAATCTTCAAAATGAGCAAAAGCACAATGAAATTAATGCTTGAATCATCTTCATTTTGCTAACATACACTAATGACAGCAAAAAGTTTGAGTCTACAACATTTAGTTAAGGTGTGAGAGCCAAAATGAACTTTTTATGGCTTTAAATGCATTTTCAGCCTGATTGTACACTTCAGGTGAAAATGTCAAAATCTTCAAAATGAGCAAAAGCACAATGAAATTAATGCTTGAATCATCTTCATTTTGCTAACATACACTAATGACAGCAAAAAGTTTGAGTCTACAACATTTAGTTAAGGTGTGAGAGCCAAAATGAACTTTTTATGGCTTTAAATGCATTTTCAGCCTGATTGTACACTTCAGGTGAAAATGTCAAAATCTTCAAAATGAGCAAAAGCACAATGAAATTAATGCTTGAATCATCTTCATTTTGCTAAAATACACTAATGACAGCAAAAAGTTTGAGTCTAAAACATTTAGTTAAGGTGTGAGAGCCAAAATGAACTTTTTATTGCTTTAAATGCATTTTCAGCCCGATTGTACACTTCAGGTGAAAATGTCAAAATCTTCAAAATGAGCAAAAGCACAATGAAATTAATGCTTGAATCATCTTCATTTTGCTAACATACACTAATGACAGCAAAAAGTTTGAGTCTACAACATTTAGTTAAGGTGTGAGAGCCAAAATGAACTTTTTATGGCTTTAAATGCATTTTCAGCCCGATTGTACACTTCAGGTGAAAATGTCAAAATCTTCAAAATGAGCAAAAGCACAATGAAATTAATGCTTGAATCATCTTCATTTTGCTAAAATACACTAATGACAGCAAAAAGTTTGAGTCTACAACATTTAGTTAAGGTGTGAGAGCCAAAATGAACTTTTTATGGCTTTAAATGCATTTTCAGCCTGATTGTACACTTCAGGTGAAAATGTCAAAATCTTCAAAATGAGCAAAAGCACAATGAAATTAATGCTTGAATCATCTTCATTTTGCTAAAATACACTAATGACAGCAAAAAGTTTGAGTCTACAACATTTATTTAAGGTGTGAGAGCAAAAATGAACTTTTTATGGCTTTAAATGCATTTTCAGCCTGATTGTACACTTCAGGTGAAAATGTCAAAATCTTCAAAATGAGCAAAAGCACATTAAAATTAATGCTTGAATCATCTTCATTTTGCTAAAATATACTAATGACAGCAAAAAGTTTGAGTCTACAACATTTAGTTAAGGTGTGAGAGCCAAAATGAACTTTTTATTGCTTTAAACGCGTTTTCAGCCCCTAATTGTACACTTCAGGTGAAAATGTCAAAATTTTCAAAATGAGCAAAAGCACAATGAAATTAATGCTTGAATCATCTTCATTTTGCTAACATACACTAATGACAGCAAAAAGTTTGAGTCTACAACATTTAGTTAAGGTGTGAGAGCCAAAATGAACTTTTTATGGCTTTAAATGCATTTTCAGCCTGATTGTACACTTCAGGTGAAAATGTCAAAATCTTCAAAATGAGCAAAAGCACAATGAAATTAATGCTTGAATCATCTTCATTTTGCTAACATACACTAATGACAGCAAAAAGTTTGAGTCTACAACATTTAGTTAAGGTGTGAGAGCCAAAATGAACTTTTTATGGCTTTAAATGCTTTTTCAGCCTGATTGTACACTTCAGGTGAAAATGTCAAAATCTTCAAAATGAGCAAAAGCACAATAAAATTAATGCTTGAATCATCTTCATTTTGCTAAAATATACTAATGACAGCAAAAAGTTTGAGTCTACAACATTTAGTTAAGGTGTGAGAGCCAAAATGAACTTTTTATGGCTTTAAATGCATTTTCAGCCTGATTGTACACTTCAGGTGAAAATGTCAAAATCTTCAAAATGAGCAAAAGCACAATGAAATTAATGCTTGAATCATCTTCATTTTGCTAAAATACACTAATGACAGCAAAAAGTTTGAGTCTACAACATTTAGTTAAGGTGTGAGAGCCAAAATGAACTTTTTATGGCTTTAAATGCATTTTCAGCCTGATTGTACACTTCAGGTGAAAATGTCAAAATCTTCAAAATGAGCAAAAGCACAATGAAATTAATGCTTGAATCATCTTCATTTTGCTAACATACACTAATGACAGCAAAAAGTTTGAGTCTACAACATTTAGTTAAGGTGTGAGAGCCAAAATGAACTTTTTATGGCTTTAAATGCATTTTCAGCCCGATTGTACACTTCAGGTGAAAATGTCAAAATCTTCAAAATGAGCAAAAGCACAATAAAATTAATGCTTGAATCATCTTCATTTTGCTAAAATATACTAATGACAGCAAAAAGTTTGAGTCTACAACATTTAGTTAAGGTGTGAGAGCCAAAATGAACTTTTTATTGCTTTAAACGCGTTTTCAGCCCCTAATTGTACACTTCAGGTGAAAATGTCAAAATCTTCAAAATGAGCAAAAGCACAATGAAATTAATGCTTGAATCATCTTCATTTTGCTAAAATACACTAATGACAGCAAAAAGTTTGAATCTACAACATTTAGTTAAGGTGTGAGAGCCAAAATGAACTTTTTATTGCTTTAAATGCATTTTCAGCCCGATTGTACACTTCAGGTGAAAATGTCAAAATCTTCAAAATGAGCAAAAGCACAATGAAATTAATGCTTGAATCATCTTCATTTTGCTAAAATACACTAATGACAGCAAAAAGTTTGAGTCTACAACATTTAGTTAAGGTGTGAGAGCCAAAATGAACTTTTTATGGCTTTAAATGCATTTTCAGCCCGATTGTACACTTCAGGTGAAAATGTCAAAATCTTCAAAATGAGCAAAAGCACAATGAAATTAATGCTTGAATCATCTTCATTTTGCTAAAATACACTAATGACAGCAAAAAGTTTGAATCTACAACATTTAGTTAAGGTGTGAGAGCCAAAATGAACTTTTTATTGCTTTAAACGCGTTTTCAGCCCCTAATTGTACACTTCAGGTGAAAATGTCAAAATTTTCAAAATGAGCAAAAGCACAATGAAATTAATGCTTGAATCATCTTCATTTTGCTAACATACACTAATGACAGCAAAAAGTTTGAGTCTACAACATTTAGTTAAGGTGTGAGAGCCAAAATGAACTTTTTATGGCTTTAAATGCATTTTCAGCCTGATTGTACACTTCAGGTGAAAATGTCAAAATCTTCAAAATGAGCAAAAGCACAATGAAATTAATGCTTGAATCATCTTCATTTTGCTAACATACACTAATGACAGCAAAAAGTTTGAGTCTACAACATTTAGTTAAGGTGTGAGAGCCAAAATGAACTTTTTATGGCTTTAAATGCTTTTTCAGCCTGATTGTACACTTCAGGTGAAAATGTCAAAATCTTCAAAATGAGCAAAAGCACAATAAAATTAATGCTTGAATCATCTTCATTTTCCTAAAATATACTAATGACAGCAAAAAGTTTGAGTCTACAACATTTAGTTAAGGTGTGAGAGCCAAAATGAACTTTTTATGGCTTTAAATGCATTTTCAGCCTGATTGTACACTTCAGGTGAAAATGTCAAAATCTTCAAAATGAGCAAAAGCACAATGAAATTAATGCTTGAATCATCTTCATTTTGCTAAAATACACTAATGACAGCAAAAAGTTTGAGTCTACAACATTTAGTTAAGGTGTGAGAGCCAAAATGAACTTTTTATGGCTTTAAATGCATTTTCAGCCTGATTGTACACTTCAGGTGAAAATGTCAAAATCTTCAAAATGAGCAAAAGCACAATGAAATTAATGCTTGAATCATCTTCATTTTGCTAACATACACTAATGACAGCAAAAAGTTTGAGTCTACAACATTTAGTTAAGGTGTGAGAGCCAAAATGAACTTTTTATGGCTTTAAATGCATTTTCAGCCCGATTGTACACTTCAGGTGAAAATGTCAAAATCTTCAAAATGAGCAAAAGCACAATAAAATTAATGCTTGAATCATCTTCATTTTGCTAAAATATACTAATGACAGCAAAAAGTTTGAGTCTACAACATTTAGTTAAGGTGTGAGAGCCAAAATGAACTTTTTATTGCTTTAAACGCGTTTTCAGCCCCTAATTGTACACTTCAGGTGAAAATGTCAAAATCTTCAAAATGAGCAAAAGCACAATGAAATTAATGCTTGAATCATCTTCATTTTGCTAAAATACACTAATGACAGCAAAAAGTTTGAATCTACAACATTTAGTTAAGGTGTGAGAGCCAAAATGAACTTTTTATTGCTTTAAATGCATTTTCAGCCCGATTGTACACTTCAGGTGAAAATGTCAAAATCTTCAAAATGAGCAAAAGCACAATGAAATTAATGCTTGAATCATCTTCATTTTGCTAAAATACACTAATGACAGCAAAAAGTTTGAGTCTACAACATTTAGTTAAGGTGTGAGAGCCAAAATGAACTTTTTATGGCTTTAAATGCATTTTCAGCCCGATTGTACACTTCAGGTGAAAATGTCAAAATCTTCAAAATGAGCAAAAGCACAATGAAATTAATGCTTGAATCATCTTCATTTTGCTAAAATACACTAATGACAGCAAAAAGTTTGAATCTACAACATTTAGTTAAGGTGTGAGAGCCAAAATGAACTTTTTATTGCTTTAAATGCATTTTCAGCCCGATTGTACACTTCAGGTGAAAATGTCAAAATCTTCAAAATGAGCAAAAGCACAATGAAATTAATGCTTGAATCATCTTCATTTTGCTAAAATACACTAATGACAGCAAAAAGTTTGAGTCTACAACATTTAGTTAAGGTGTGAGAGCCAAAATGAACTTTTTATGGCTTTAAATGCATTTTCAGCCCGATTGTACACTTCAGGTGAAAATGTCAAAATCTTCAAAATGAGCAAAAGCACAATGAAATTAATGCTTGAATCATCTTCATTTTGCTAAAATACACTAATGACAGCAAAAAGTTTGAGTCTACAACATTTAGTTAAGGTGTGAGAGCCAAAATGAACTTTTTATGGCTTTAAATGCATTTTCAGCCTGATTGTACACTTCAGGTGAAAATGTCAAAATCTTCAAAATGAGCAAAAGCACAATGAAATTAATGCTTGAATCATCTTCATTTTGCTAAAATACACTAATGACAGCAAAAAGTTTGAGTCTAAAACATTTAGTTAAGGTGTGAGAGCCAAAATGAACTTTTTATTGCTTTAAATGCATTTTCAGCCCGATTGTACACTTCAGGTGAAAATGTCAAAATCTTCAAAATGAGCAAAAGCACAATGAAATTAATGCTTGAATCATCTTCATTTTGCTAAAATACACTAATGACAGCAAAAAGTTTGAGTCTACAACATTTAGTTAAGGTGTGAGAGCCAAAATGAACTTTTTATGGCTTTAAATGCATTTTCAGCCTGATTGTACACTTCAGGTGAAAATGTCAAAATCTTCAAAATGAGCAAAAGCACAATGAAATTAATGCTTGAATCATCTTCATTTTGCTAACATACACTAATGACAGCAAAAAGTTTGAGTCTACAACATTTAGTTAAGGTGTGAGAGCCAAAATGAACTTTTTATGGCTTTAAATGCATTTTCAGCCTGATTGTACACTTCAGGTGAAAATGTCAAAATCTTCAAAATGAGCAAAAGCACAATGAAATTAATGCTTGAATCATCTTCATTTTGCTAACATACACTAATGACAGCAAAAAGTTTGAGTCTACAACATTTAGTTAAGGTGTGAGAGCCAAAATGAACTTTTTATGGCTTTAAATGCATTTTCAGCCTGATTGTACACTTCAGGTGAAAATGTCAAAATCTTCAAAATGAGCAAAAGCACAATGAAATTAATGCTTGAATCATCTTCATTTTGCTAAAATACACTAATGACAGCAAAAAGTTTGAGTCTAAAACATTTAGTTAAGGTGTGAGAGCCAAAATGAACTTTTTATTGCTTTAAATGCATTTTCAGCCCGATTGTACACTTCAGGTGAAAATGTCAAAATCTTCAAAATGAGCAAAAGCACAATGAAATTAATGCTTGAATCATCTTCATTTTGCTAACATACACTAATGACAGCAAAAAGTTTGAGTCTACAACATTTAGTTAAGGTGTGAGAGCCAAAATGAACTTTTTATGGCTTTAAATGCATTTTCAGCCCGATTGTACACTTCAGGTGAAAATGTCAAAATCTTCAAAATGAGCAAAAGCACAATGAAATTAATGCTTGAATCATCTTCATTTTGCTAAAATACACTAATGACAGCAAAAAGTTTGAGTCTACAACATTTAGTTAAGGTGTGAGAGCCAAAATGAACTTTTTATGGCTTTAAATGCATTTTCAGCCTGATTGTACACTTCAGGTGAAAATGTCAAAATCTTCAAAATGAGCAAAAGCACAATGAAATTAATGCTTGAATCATCTTCATTTTGCTAAAATACACTAATGACAGCAAAAAGTTTGAGTCTACAACATTTATTTAAGGTGTGAGAGCAAAAATGAACTTTTTATGGCTTTAAATGCATTTTCAGCCTGATTGTACACTTCAGGTGAAAATGTCAAAATCTTCAAAATGAGCAAAAGCACATTAAAATTAATGCTTGAATCATCTTCATTTTGCTAAAATATACTAATGACAGCAAAAAGTTTGAGTCTACAACATTTAGTTAAGGTGTGAGAGCCAAAATGAACTTTTTATTGCTTTAAACGCGTTTTCAGCCCCTAATTGTACACTTCAGGTGAAAATGTCAAAATTTTCAAAATGAGCAAAAGCACAATGAAATTAATGCTTGAATCATCTTCATTTTGCTAACATACACTAATGACAGCAAAAAGTTTGAGTCTACAACATTTAGTTAAGGTGTGAGAGCCAAAATGAACTTTTTATGGCTTTAAATGCATTTTCAGCCTGATTGTACACTTCAGGTGAAAATGTCAAAATCTTCAAAATGAGCAAAAGCACAATGAAATTAATGCTTGAATCATCTTCATTTTGCTAACATACACTAATGACAGCAAAAAGTTTGAGTCTACAACATTTAGTTAAGGTGTGAGAGCCAAAATGAACTTTTTATGGCTTTAAATGCTTTTTCAGCCTGATTGTACACTTCAGGTGAAAATGTCAAAATCTTCAAAATGAGCAAAAGCACAATAAAATTAATGCTTGAATCATCTTCATTTTGCTAAAATATACTAATGACAGCAAAAAGTTTGAGTCTACAACATTTAGTTAAGGTGTGAGAGCCAAAATGAACTTTTTATGGCTTTAAATGCATTTTCAGCCTGATTGTACACTTCAGGTGAAAATGTCAAAATCTTCAAAATGAGCAAAAGCACAATGAAATTAATGCTTGAATCATCTTCATTTTGCTAAAATACACTAATGACAGCAAAAAGTTTGAGTCTACAACATTTAGTTAAGGTGTGAGAGCCAAAATGAACTTTTTATGGCTTTAAATGCATTTTCAGCCTGATTGTACACTTCAGGTGAAAATGTCAAAATCTTCAAAATGAGCAAAAGCACAATGAAATTAATGCTTGAATCATCTTCATTTTGCTAACATACACTAATGACAGCAAAAAGTTTGAGTCTACAACATTTAGTTAAGGTGTGAGAGCCAAAATGAACTTTTTATGGCTTTAAATGCATTTTCAGCCCGATTGTACACTTCAGGTGAAAATGTCAAAATCTTCAAAATGAGCAAAAGCACAATAAAATGAATGCTTGAATCATCTTCATTTTGCTAAAATATACTAATGACAGCAAAAAGTTTGAGTCTACAACATTTAGTTAAGGTGTGAGAGCCAAAATGAACTTTTTATTGCTTTAAACGCGTTTTCAGCCCCTAATTGTACACTTCAGGTGAAAATGTCAAAATCTTCAAAATGAGCAAAAGCACAATGAAATTAATGCTTGAATCATCTTCATTTTGCTAACATACACTAATGACAGCAAAAAGTTTGAGTCTACAACATTTAGTTAAGGTGTGATAGCCAAAATGAACTTTTTATGGCTTTAAATGCATTTTCAGCCTGATTGTACACTTCAGGTGAAAATGTCAAAATCTTCAAAATGAGCAAAAGCACAATGAAATTAATGCTTGAATCATCTTCATTTTGCTAACATACACTAATGACAGCAAAAAGTTTGAGTCTACAACATTTAGTTAAGGTGTGAGAGCCAAAATGAACTTTTTATGGCTTTAAATGCATTTTCAGCCTGATTGTACACTTCAGGTGAAAATGTCAAAATCTTCAAAATGAGCAAAAGCACAATGAAATTAATGCTTGAATCATCTTCATTTTGCTAACATACACTAATGACAGCAAAAAGTTTGAGTCTACAACATTTAGTTAAGGTGTGAGAGCCAAAATGAACTTTTTATGGCTTTAAATGCATTTTCAGCCCGATTGTACACTTCAGGTGAAAATGTCAAAATCTTCAAAATGAGCAAAAGCACAATAAAATTAATGCTTGAATCATCTTCATTTTCCTAAAATATACTAATGACAGCAAAAAGTTTGAGTCTACAACATTTAGTTAAGGTGTGAGAGCCAAAATGAACTTTTTATGGCTTTAAATGCATTTTCAGCCCGATTGTACACTTCAGGTGAAAATGTCAAAATCTTCAAAATGAGCAAAAGAACAATGAAATTAATGCTTGAATCATCTTCATTTTGCTAAAATACACTAATGACAGCAAAAAGTTTGAGTCTACAACATTTAGTTAAGGTGTGAGAGCCAAAATGAACTTTTTATGGCTTTAAATGCATTTTCAGCCCGATTGTACACTTCAGGTAAAAATGTCAAAATCTTCAAAATGAGCAAAAGCACAATGAAATTAATGCTTGAATCATCTTCATTTTGCTAAAATACACTAATGACAGCAAAAAGTTTGAGTCTACAACATTTAGTTAAGGTGTGAGAGCCAAAATGAACTTTTTATGGCTTTAAATGCATTTTCAGCCTGATTGTACACTTCAGGTGAAAATGTCAAAATCTTCAAAATGAGCAAAAGCACAATGAAATTAATGCTTGAATCATCTTCATTTTGCTAAAATACACTAATGACAGCAAAAAGTTTGAATCTACAACATTTAGTTAAGGTGTGAGAGCCAAAATGAACTTTTTATTGCTTTAAATGCATTTTCAGCCCGATTGTACACTTCAGGTGAAAATGTCAAAATCTTCAAAATGAGCAAAAGAACAATGAAATTAATGCTTGAATCATCTTCATTTTGCTAAAATACACTAATGACAGCAAAAAGTTTGAGTCTACAACATTTAGTTAAGGTGTGAGAGCCAAAATGAACTTTTTATGGCTTTAAATGCATTTTCAGCCCGATTGTACACTTCAGTTGAAAATGTCAAAATCTTCAAAATGAGCAAAAGCACAATGAAATTAATGCTTGAATCATCTTCATTTTGCTAAAATACACTAATGACAGCAAAAAGTTTGAGTCTACAACATTTAGTTAAGGTGTGAGAGCCAAAATGAACTTTTTATGGCTTTAAATGCATTTTCAGCCTGATTGTACACTTCAGGTGAAAATGTCAAAATCTTCAAAATGAGCAAAAGCACAATGAAATTAATGCTTGAATCATCTTCATTTTGCTAAAATACACTAATGACAGCAAAAAGTTTGAGTCTAAAACATTTAGTTAAGGTGTGAGAGCCAAAATGAACTTTTTATTGCTTTAAATGCATTTTCAGCCCGATTGTACACTTCAGGTGAAAATGTCAAAATCTTCAAAATGAGCAAAAGCACAATGAAATTAATGCTTGAATCATCTTCATTTTGCTAAAATACACTAATGACAGCAAAAAGTTTGAGTCTACAACATTTAGTTAAGGTGTGAGAGCCAAAATGAACTTTTTATGGCTTTAAATGCATTTTCAGCCTGATTGTACACTTCAGGTGAAAATGTCAAAATCTTCAAAATGAGCAAAAGCACAATGAAATTAATGCTTGAATCATCTTCATTTTGCTAACATACACTAATGACAGCAAAAAGTTTGAGTCTACAACATTTAGTTAAGGTGTGAGAGCCAAAATGAACTTTTTATGGCTTTAAATGCATTTTCAGCCTGATTGTACACTTCAGGTGAAAATGTCAAAATCTTCAAAATGAGCAAAAGCACAATGAAATTAATGCTTGAATCATCTTCATTTTGCTAACATACACTAATGACAGCAAAAAGTTTGAGTCTACAACATTTAGTTAAGGTGTGAGAGCCAAAATGAACTTTTTATGGCTTTAAATGCATTTTCAGCCCGATTGTACACTTCAGGTGAAAATGTCAAAATCTTCAAAATGAGCAAAAGCACAATGAAATTAATGCTTGAATCATCTTCATTTTGCTAAAATACACTAATGACAGCAAAAAGTTTGAGTCTACAACATTTATTTAAGGTGTGAGAGCCAAAATGAACTTTTTATGGCTTTAAATGCATTTTCAGCCTGATTGTACACTTCAGGTGAAAATGTCAAAATCTTCAAAATGAGCAAAAGCACAATGAAATTAATGCTTGAATCATCTTCATTTTGCTAAAATACACTAATGACAGCAAAAAGTTTGAGTCTACAACATTTATTTAAGGTGTGAGAGCCAAAATGAACTTTTTATGGCTTTAAATGCATTTTCAGCCCGATTGTACACTTCAGGTGAAAATGTCAAAATCTTCAAAATGAGCAAAAGCACAATGAAATTAATGCTTGAATCATCTTCATTTTGCTAAAATACACTAATGACAGCAAAAAGTTTGAGTCTACAACATTTAGTTAAGGTGTGAGAGCCAAAATGAACTTTTTATGGCTTTAAATGCATTTTCAGCCTGATTGTACACTTCAGGTGAAAATGTCAAAATCTTCAAAATGAGCAAAAGCACAATGAAATTAATGCTTGAATCATCTTCATTTTGCTAACATACACTAATGACAGCAAAAAGTTTGAGTCTACAACATTTAGTTAAGGTGTGAGAGCCAAAATGAACTTTTTATGGCTTTAAATGCATTTTCAGCCCGATTGTACACTTCAGGTGAAAATGTCAAAATCTTCAAAATGAGCAAAAGCACAATAAAATGAATGCTTGAATCATCTTCATTTTGCTAAAATATACTAATGACAGCAAAAAGTTTGAGTCTACAACATTTAGTTAAGGTGTGAGAGCCAAAATGAACTTTTTATTGCTTTAAACGCGTTTTCAGCCCCTAATTGTACACTTCAGGTGAAAATGTCAAAATCTTCAAAATGAGCAAAAGCACAATGAAATTAATGCTTGAATCATCTTCATTTTGCTAACATACACTAATGACAGCAAAAAGTTTGAGTCTACAACATTTAGTTAAGGTGTGATAGCCAAAATGAACTTTTTATGGCTTTAAATGCATTTTCAGCCTGATTGTACACTTCAGGTGAAAATGTCAAAATCTTCAAAATGAGCAAAAGCACAATGAAATTAATGCTTGAATCATCTTCATTTTGCTAACATACACTAATGACAGCAAAACGTTTGAGTCTACAACATTTAGTTAAGGTGTGAGAGCCAAAATGAACTTTTTATGGCTTTAAATGCATTTTCAGCCTGATTGTACACTTCAGGTGAAAATGTCAAAATCTTCAAAATGAGCAAAAGCACAATGAAATTAATGCTTGAATCATCTTCATTTTGCTAACATACACTAATGACAGCAAAAAGTTTGAGTCTACAACATTTAGTTAAGGTGTGAGAGCCAAAATGAACTTTTTATGGCTTTAAATGCATTTTCAGCCTGATTGTACACTTCAGGTGAAAATGTCAAAATCTTCAAAATGAGCAAAAGCACAATGAAATTAATGCTTGAATCATCTTCATTTTGCTAAAATACACTAATGACAGCAAAAAGTTTGAGTCTAAAACATTTAGTTAAGGTGTGAGAGCCAAAATGAACTTTTTATTGCTTTAAATGCATTTTCAGCCCGATTGTACACTTCAGGTGAAAATGTCAAAATCTTCAAAATGAGCAAAAGCACAATGAAATTAATGCTTGAATCATCTTCATTTTGCTAAAATACACTAATGACAGCAAAAAGTTTGAGTCTACAACATTTAGTTAAGGTGTGAGAGCCAAAATGAACTTTTTATGGCTTTAAATGCATTTTCAGCCTGATTGTACACTTCAGGTGAAAATGTCAAAATCTTCAATATGAGCAAAAGCACAATGAAATTAATGCTTGAATCATCTTCATTTTGCTAACATACATTAATGACAGCAAAAAGTTTGAGTCTACAACATTTAGTTAAGGTGTGAGAGCCAAAATGAACTTTTTATTGCTTTAAACGCGTTTTCAGCCCCTAATTGTACACTTCAGGTGAAAATGTCAAAATTTTCAAAATGAGCAAAAGCACAATAAAATTAATGCTTGAATCATCTTCATTTTGCTAAAATACACTAATGACAGCAAAAAGTTTGAGTCTACAACATTTAGTTAAGGTGTGAGAGCCAAAATGAACTTTTTATGGCTTTAAATGCATTTTCAGCCTGATTGTACACTTCAGGTGAAAATGTCAAAATCTTCAAAATGAGCAAAAGCACAATGAAATTAATGCTTGAATCATCTTCATTTTGCTAACATACACTAATGACAGCAAAAAGTTTGAGTCTACAACATTTAGTTAAGGTGTGAGAGCCAAAATGAACTTTTTATGGCTTTAAATGCATTTTCAGCCCGATTGTACACTTCAGGTGAAAATGTCAAAATCTTCAAAATGAGCAAAAGCACAATAAAATTAATGCTTGAATCATCTTCATTTTCCTAAAATATACTAATGACAGCAAAAAGTTTGAGTCTACAACATTTAGTTAAGGTGTGAGAGCCAAAATGAACTTTTTATTGCTTTAAACGCGTTTTCAGCCCCTAATTGTACACTTCAGGTGAAAATGTCAAAATCTTCAAAATGAGCAAAAGCACAATGAAATTAATGCTTGAATCATCTTCATTTTGCTAAAATACACTAATGACAGCAAAAAGTTTGAATCTACAACATTTAGTTAAGGTGTGAGAGCCAAAATGAACTTTTTATTGCTTTAAATGCATTTTCAGCCCGATTGTACACTTCAGGTGAAAATGTCAAAATCTTCAAAATGAGCAAAAGCACAATGAAATTAATGCTTGAATCATCTTCATTTTGCTAAAATACACTAATGACAGCAAAAAGTTTGAGTCTACAACATTTAGTTAAGGTGTGAGAGCCAAAATGAACTTTTTATGGCTTTAAATGCATTTTCAGCCTGATTGTACACTTCAGGTGAAAATGTCAAAATCTTCAAAATGAGCAAAAGCACAATGAAATTAATGCTTGAATCATCTTCATTTTGCTAACATACACTAATGACAGCAAAAAGTTTGAGTCTACAACATTTAGTTAAGGTGTGAGAGCCAAAATGAACTTTTTATTGCTTTAAACGCGTTTTCAGCCCCTAATTGTACACTTCAGGTGAAAATGTCAAAATTTTCAAAATGAGCAAAAGCACAATGAAATTAATGCTTGAATCATCTTCATTTTGCTAAAATACACTAATGACAGCAAAAAGTTTGAGTCTACAACATTTAGTTAAGGTGTGAGAGCCAAAATGAACTTTTTATGGCTTTAAATGCATTTTCAGCCTGATTGTACACTTCAGGTGAAAATGTCAAAATCTTCAAAATGAGCAAAAGCACAATGAAATTAATGCTTGAATCATCTTCATTTTGCTAACATACACTAATGACAGCAAAAAGTTTGAGTCTACAACATTTAGTTAAGGTGTGAGAGCCAAAATGAACTTTTTATGGCTTTAAATGCATTTTCAGCCTGATTGTACACTTCAGGTGAAAATGTCAAAATCTTCAAAATGAGCAAAAGCACAATAAAATTAATGCTTGAATCATCTTCATTTTGCTAAAATATACTAATGACAGCAAAAAGTTTGAGTCTACAACATTTAGTTAAGGTGTGAGAGCCAAAATGAACTTTTTATGGCTTTAAATGCATTTTCAGCCTGATTGTACACTTCAGGTGAAAATGTCAAAATCTTCAAAATGAGCAAAAGCACAATGAAATTAATGCTTGAATCATCTTCATTTTGCTAAAATACACTAATGAAAGCAAAAAGTTTGAGTCTACAACATTTAGTTAAGGTGTGAGAGCCAAAATGAACTTTTTATGGCTTTAAATGCATTTTCAGCCTGATTGTACACTTCAGGTGAAAATGTCAAAATCTTCAAAATGAGCAAAAGCACAATGAAATTAATGCTTGAATCATCTTCATTTTGCTAACATACACTAATGACAGCAAAAAGTTTGAGTCTACAACATTTAGTTAAGGTGTGAGAGCCAAAATGAACTTTTTATGGCTTTAAATGCATTTTCAGCCCGATTGTACACTTCAGGTGAAAATGTCAAAATCTTCAAAATGAGCAAAAGCACAATAAAATGAATGCTTGAATCATCTTCATTTTGCTAAAATATACTAATGACAGCAAAAAGTTTGAGTCTACAACATTTAGTTAAGGTGTGAGAGCCAAAATGAACTTTTTATTGCTTTAAACGCGTTTTCAGCCCCTAATTGTACACTTCAGGTGAAAATGTCAAAATCTTCAAAATGAGCAAAAGCACAATGAAATTAATGCTTGAATCATTTTCATTTTGCTAACATACACTAATGACAGCAAAAAGTTTGAGTCTACAACATTTAGTTAAGGTGTGAGAGCCAAAATGAACTTTTTATGGCTTTAAATGCATTTTCAGCCCGATTGTACACTTCAGGTGAAAATGTCAAAATCTTCAAAATGAGCAAAAGCACAATGAAATTAATGCTTGAATCATCTTCATTTTGCTAAAATACACTAATGACAGCAAAAAGTTTGAGTCTACAACATTTAGTTAAGGTGTGAGAGCCAAAATGAACTTTTTATGGCTTTAAATGCATTTTCAGCCTGATTGTACACTTCAGGTGAAAATGTCAAAATCTTCAAAATGAGCAAAAGCACAATGAAATTAATGCTTGAATCATCTTCATTTTGCTAAAATACACTAATGAAAGCAAAAAGTTTGAGTCTACAACATTTAGTTAAGGTGTGAGAGCCAAAATGAACTTTTTATGGCTTTAAATGCATTTTCAGCCCGATTGTACACTTCAGGTGAAAATGTCAAAATCTTCAAAATGAGCAAAAGCACAATAAAATGAATGCTTGAATCATCTTCATTTTGCTAAAATATACTAATGACAGCAAAAAGTTTGAGTCTACAACATTTAGTTAAGGTGTGAGAGCCAAAATGAACTTTTTATTGCTTTAAACGCGTTTTCAGCCCCTAATTGTACACTTCAGGTGAAAATGTCAAAATCTTCAAAATGAGCAAAAGCACAATAAAATTAATGCTTGAATCATCTTCATTTTGCTAACATACACTAATGACAGCAAAAAGTTTGAGTCTACAACATTTAGTTAAGGTGTGAGAGCCAAAATGAACTTTTTATGGCTTTAAATGCATTTTCAGCCTGATTGTACACTTCAGGTGAAAATGTCAAAATCTTCAAAATGAGCAAAAGCACAATGAAATTAATGCTTGAATCATCTTCATTTTGCTAACATACACTAATGACAGCAAAAAGTTTGAGTCTACAACATTTAGTTAAGGTGTGAGAGCCAAAATGAACTTTTTATGGCTTTAAATGCATTTTCAGCCTGATTGTACACTTCAGGTGAAAATGTCAAAATCTTCAAAATGAGCAAAAGCACAATAAAATTAATGCTTGAATCATCTTCATTTTGCTAAAATATACTAATGACAGCAAAAAGTTTGAGTCTACAACATTTAGTTAAGGTGTGAGAGCCAAAATGAACTTTTTATGGCTTTAAATGCATTTTCAGCCTGATTGTACACTTCAGGTGAAAATGTCAAAATCTTCAAAATGAGCAAAAGCACAATGAAATTAATGCTTGAATCATCTTCATTTTGCTAAAATACACTAATGAAAGCAAAAAGTTTGAGTCTACAACATTTAGTTAAGGTGTGAGAGCCAAAATGAACTTTTTATGGCTTTAAATGCATTTTCAGCCTGATTGTACACTTCAGGTGAAAATGTCAAAATCTTCAAAATGAGCAAAAGCACAATGAAATTAATGCTTGAATCATCTTCATTTTGCTAACATACACTAATGACAGCAAAAAGTTTGAGTCTACAACATTTAGTTAAGGTGTGAGAGCCAAAATGAACTTTTTATGGCTTTAAATGCATTTTCAGCCCGATTGTACACTTCAGGTGAAAATGTCAAAATCTTCAAAATGAGCAAAAGCACAATAAAATGAATGCTTGAATCATCTTCATTTTGCTAAAATATACTAATGACAGCAAAAAGTTTGAGTCTACAACATTTAGTTAAGGTGTGAGAGCCAAAATGAACTTTTTATTGCTTTAAACGCGTTTTCAGCCCCTAATTGTACACTTCAGGTGAAAATGTCAAAATCTTCAAAATGAGCAAAAGCACAATGAAATTAATGCTTGAATCATTTTCATTTTGCTAACATACACTAATGACAGCAAAAAGTTTGAGTCTACAACATTTAGTTAAGGTGTGAGAGCCAAAATGAACTTTTTATGGCTTTAAATGCATTTTCAGCCCGATTGTACACTTCAGGTGAAAATGTCAAAATCTTCAAAATGAGCAAAAGCACAATGAAATTAATGCTTGAATCATCTTCATTTTGCTAAAATACACTAATGACAGCAAAAAGTTTGAGTCTACAACATTTAGTTAAGGTGTGAGAGCCAAAATGAACTTTTTATGGCTTTAAATGCATTTTCAGCCTGATTGTACACTTCAGGTGAAAATGTCAAAATCTTCAAAATGAGCAAAAGCACAATGAAATTAATGCTTGAATCATCTTCATTTTGCTAAAATACACTAATGAAAGCAAAAAGTTTGAGTCTACAACATTTAGTTAAGGTGTGAGAGCCAAAATGAACTTTTTATGGCTTTAAATGCATTTTCAGCCCGATTGTACACTTCAGGTGAAAATGTCAAAATCTTCAAAATGAGCAAAAGCACAATAAAATGAATGCTTGAATCATCTTCATTTTGCTAAAATATACTAATGACAGCAAAAAGTTTGAGTCTACAACATTTAGTTAAGGTGTGAGAGCCAAAATGAACTTTTTATTGCTTTAAACGCGTTTTCAGCCCCTAATTGTACACTTCAGGTGAAAATGTCAAAATCTTCAAAATGAGCAAAAGCACAATGAAATTAATGCTTGAATCATCTTCATTTTGCTAACATACACTAATGACAGCAAAAAGTTTGAGTCTACAACATTTAGTTAAGGTGTGAGAGCCAAAATGAACTTTTTATGGCTTTAAATGCATTTTCAGCCTGATTGTACACTTCAGGTGAAAATGTCAAAATCTTCAAAATGAGCAAAAGCACAATGAAATTAATGCTTGAATCATCTTCATTTTGCTAACATACACTAATGACAGCAAAAAGTTTGAGTCTACAACATTTAGTTAAGGTGTGAGAGCCAAAATGAACTTTTTATGGCTTTAAATGCATTTTCAGCCTGATTGTACACTTCAGGTGAAAATGTCAAAATCTTCAAAATGAGCAAAAGCACAATAAAATTAATGCTTGAATCATCTTCATTTTCCTAAAATATACTAATGACAGCAAAAAGTTTGAGTCTACAACATTTAGTTAAGGTGTGAGAGCCAAAATGAACTTTTTATTGCTTTAAACGCGTTTTCAGCCCCTAATTGTACACTTCAGGTGAAAATGTCAAAATCTTCAAAATGAGCAAAAGCACAATGAAATTAATGCTTGAATCATCTTCATTTTGCTAAAATACACTAATGACAGCAAAAAGTTTGAATCTACAACATTTAGTTAAGGTGTGAGAGCCAAAATGAACTTTTTATTGCTTTAAATGCATTTTAAGCCCGATTGTACACTTCAGGTGAAAATGTCAAAATCTTCAAAATGAGCAAAAGCACAATGAAATTAATGCTTGAATCATCTTCATTTTGCTAAAATACACTAATGACAGCAAAAAGTTTGAGTCTACAAATTTAGTTAAGGTGTGAGAGCCAAAATGAACTTTTTATGGCTTTAAATGCATTTTCAGCCTGATTGTACACTTCAGGTGAAAATGTCAAAATCTTCAAAATGAGCAAAAGCACAATGAAATTAATGCTTGAATCATCTTCATTTTGCTAACATACACTAATGACAGCAAAAAGTTTGAGTCTACAACATTTAGTTAAGGTGTGAGAGCCAAAATGAACTTTTTATGGCTTTAAATGCATTTTCAGCCCGATTGTACACTTCAGGTGAAAATGTCAAAATCTTCAAAATGAGCAAAAGCAAAATAAAATGAATGCTTGAATCATCTTCATTTTGCTAAAATATACTAATGACAGCAAAAAGTTTGAGTCTACAACATTTAGTTAAGGTGTGAGAGCCAAAATGAACTTTTTATTGCTTTAAACGCGTTTTCAGCCCCTAATTGTACACTTCAGGTGAAAATGTCAAAATCTTCAAAATGAGCAAAAGCACAATGAAATTAATGCTTGAATCATCTTCATTTTGCTAAAATACACTAATGACAGCAAAAAGTTTGAGTCTACAACATTTAGTTAAGGTGTGAGAGCCAAAATGAACTTTTTATGGCTTTAAATGCATTTTCAGCCTGATTGTACACTTCAGGTGAAAATGTCAAAATCTTCAAAATGAGCAAAAGCACAATGAAATTAATGCTTGAATCATCTTCATTTTGCTAACATACACTAATGACAGCAAAAAGTTTGAGTCTACAACATTTAGTTAAGGTGTGAGAGCCAAAATGAACTTTTTATGGCTTTAAATGCATTTTCAGCCCGATTGTACACTTCAGGTGAAAATGTCAAAATCTTCAAAATGAGCAAAAGCACAATAAAATTAATGCTTGAATCATCTTCATTTTGCTAAAATACACTAATGACAGCAAAAAGTTTGAGTCTACAACATTTAGTTAAGGTGTGAGAGCCAAAATGAACTTTTTATGGCTTTAAATGCATTTTCAGCCCGATTGTACACTTCAGGTGAAAATGTCAAAATCTTCAAAATGAGCAAAAGCACAATGAAATTAATGCTTGAATCATCTTCATTTTGCTAAAATACACTAATGACAGCAAAAAGTTTGAGTCTAAAACATTTATTTAAGGTGTGAGAGCCAAAATGAACTTTTTATGGCTTTAAATGCATTTTCAGCCCGATTGTACACTTCAGGTGAAAATGTCAAAATCTTCAAAATGAGCAAAAGCACAATAAAATTAATGCTTGAATCATCTTCATTTTCCTAAAATATACTAATGACAGCAAAAAGTTTGAGTCTACAACATTTAGTTAAGGTGTGAGAGCCAAAATGAACTTTTTATTGCTTTAAACGCGTTTTCAGCCCCTAATTGTACACTTCAGGTGAAAATGTCAAAATCTTCAAAATGAGCAAAAGCACAATGAAATTAATGCTTGAATCATCTTCATTTTGCTAAAATACACTAATGACAGCAAAAAGTTTGAATCTACAACATTTAGTTAAGGTGTGAGAGCCAAAATGAACTTTTTATTGCTTTAAATGCATTTTCAGCCCGATTGTACACTTCAGGTGAAAATGTCAAAATCTTCAAAATGAGCAAAAGCACAATGAAATTAATGCTTGAATCATCTTCATTTTGCTAAAATACACTAATGACAGCAAAAAGTTTGAGTCTACAACATTTAGTTAAGGTGTGAGAGCCAAAATGAACTTTTTATGGCTTTAAATGCATTTTCAGCCTGATTGTACACTTCAGGTGAAAATGTCAAAATCTTCAAAATGAGCAAAAGCACAATGAAATTAATGCTTGAATCATCTTCATTTTGCTAACATACACTAATGACAGCAAAAAGTTTGAGTCTACAACATTTAGTTAAGGTGTGAGAGCCAAAATGAACTTTTTATTGCTTTAAACGCGTTTTCAGCCCCTAATTGTACACTTCAGGTGAAAATGTCAAAATTTTCAAAATGAGCAAAAGCACAATGAAATTAATGCTTGAATCATCTTCATTTTGCTAACATACACTAATGACAGCAAAAAGTTTGAGTCTACAACATTTAGTTAAGGTGTGAGAGCCAAAATGAACTTTTTATGGCTTTAAATGCATTTTCAGCCTGATTGTACACTTCAGGTGAAAATGTCAAAATCTTCAAAATGAGCAAAAGCACAATGAAATTAATGCTTGAATCATCTTCATTTTGCTAACATACACTAATGACAGCAAAAAGTTTGAGTCTACAACATTTAGTTAAGGTGTGAGAGCCAAAATGAACTTTTTATGGCTTTAAATGCATTTTCAGCCTGATTGTACACTTCAGGTGAAAATGTCAAAATCTTCAAAATGAGCAAAAGCACAATAAAATTAATGCTTGAATCATCTTCATTTTGCTAAAATATACTAATGACAGCAAAAAGTTTGAGTCTACAACATTTAGTTAAGGTGTGAGAGCCAAAATGAACTTTTTATGGCTTTAAATGCATTTTCAGCCTGATTGTACACTTCAGGTGAAAATGTCAAAATCTTCAAAATGAGCAAAAGCACAATGAAATTAATGCTTGAATCATCTTCATTTTGCTAAAATACACTAATGAAAGCAAAAAGTTTGAGTCTACAACATTTAGTTAAGGTGTGAGAGCCAAAATGAACTTTTTATGGCTTTAAATGCATTTTCAGCCTGATTGTACACTTCAGGTGAAAATGTCAAAATCTTCAAAATGAGCAAAAGCACAATGAAATTAATGCTTGAATCATCTTCATTTTGCTAACATACACTAATGACAGCAAAAAGTTTGAGTCTACAACATTTAGTTAAGGTGTGAGAGCCAAAATGAACTTTTTATGGCTTTAAATGCATTTTCAGCCCGATTGTACACTTCAGGTGAAAATGTCAAAATCTTCAAAATGAGCAAAAGCACAATAAAATGAATGCTTGAATCATCTTCATTTTGCTAAAATATACTAATGACAGCAAAAAGTTTGAGTCTACAACATTTAGTTAAGGTGTGAGAGCCAAAATGAACTTTTTATTGCTTTAAACGCGTTTTCAGCCCCTAATTGTACACTTCAGGTGAAAATGTCAAAATCTTCAAAATGAGCAAAAGCACAATGAAATTAATGCTTGAATCATCTTCATTTTGCTAACATACACTAATGACAGCAAAAAGTTTGAGTCTACAACATTTAGTTAAGGTGTGAGAGCCAAAATGAACTTTTTATGGCTTTAAATGCATTTTCAGCCCGATTGTACACTTCAGGTGAAAATGTCAAAATCTTCAAAATGAGCAAAAGCACAATGAAATTAATGCTTGAATCATCTTCATTTTGCTAAAATACACTAATGACAGCAAAAAGTTTGAGTCTACAACATTTAGTTAAGGTGTGAGAGCCAAAATGAACTTTTTATGGCTTTAAATGCATTTTCAGCCTGATTGTACACTTCAGGTGAAAATGTCAAAATCTTCAAAATGAGCAAAAGCACAATGAAATTAATGCTTGAATCATCTTCATTTTGCTAAAATACACTAATGAAAGCAAAAAGTTTGAGTCTACAACATTTAGTTAAGGTGTGAGAGCCAAAATGAACTTTTTATGGCTTTAAATGCATTTTCAGCCTGATTGTACACTTCAGGTGAAAATGTCAAAATCTTCAAAATGAGCAAAAGCACAATGAAATTAATGCTTGAATCATCTTCATTTTGCTAACATACACTAATGACAGCAAAAAGTTTGAGTCTACAACATTTAGTTAAGGTGTGAGAGCCAAAATGAACTTTTTATGGCTTTAAATGCATTTTCAGCCCGATTGTACACTTCAGGTGAAAATGTCAAAATCTTCAAAATGAGCAAAAGCACAATAAAATGAATGCTTGAATCATCTTCATTTTGCTAAAATATACTAATGACAGCAAAAAGTTTGAGTCTACAACATTTAGTTAAGGTGTGAGAGCCAAAATGAACTTTTTATTGCTTTAAACGCGTTTTCAGCCCCTAATTGTACACTTCAGGTGAAAATGTCAAAATTTTCAAAATGAGCAAAAGCACAATAAAATTAATGCTTGAATCATCTTCATTTTGCTAAAATATACTAATGACAGCAAAAAGTTTGAGTCTACAACATTTAGTTAAGGTGTGAGAGCCAAAATGAACTTTTTATGGCTTTAAATGCATTTTCAGCCTGATTGTACACTTCAGGTGAAAATGTCAAAATCTTCAAAATGAGCAAAAGCACAATGAAATTAATGCTTGAATCATCTTCATTTTGCTAAAATACACTAATGACAGCAAAAAGTTTGAGTCTACAACATTTAGTTAAGGTGTGAGAGCCAAAATGAACTTTTTATGGCTTTAAATGCATTTTCAGCCTGATTGTACACTTCAGGTGAAAATGTCAAAATCTTCAAAATGAGCAAAAGCACAATGAAATTAATGCTTGAATCATCTTCATTTTGCTAACATACACTAATGACAGCAAAAAGTTTGAGTCTACAACATTTAGTTAAGGTGTGAGAGCCAAAATGAACTTTTTATGGCTTTAAATGCATTTTCAGCCCGATTGTACACTTCAGGTGAAAATGTCAAAATCTTCAAAATGAGCAAAAGCACAATGAAATTAATGCTTGAATCATCTTCATTTTGCTAACATACACTAATGACAGCAAAAAGTTTGAGTCTACAACATTTAGTTAAGGTGTGAGAGCCAAAATGAACTTTTTATGGCTTTAAATGCATTTTCAGCCCGATTGTACACTTCAGGTGAAAATGTCAAAATCTTCAAAATGAGCAAAAGCACAATAAAATGAATGCTTGAATCATCTTCATTTTGCTAAAATATACTAATGACAGCAAAAAGTTTGAGTCTACAACATTTAGTTAAGGTGTGAGAGCCAAAATGAACTTTTTATTGCTTTAAACGCGTTTTCAGCCCCTAATTGTACACTTCAGGTGAAAATGTCAAAATTTTCAAAATGAGCAAAAGCACAATAAAATTAATGCTTGAATCATCTTCATTTTGCTAAAATATACTAATGACAGCAAAAAGTTTGAGTCTACAACATTTAGTTAAGGTGTGAGAGCCAAAATGAACTTTTTATGGCTTTAAATGCATTTTCAGCCTGATTGTACACTTCAGGTGAAAATGTCAAAATCTTCAAAATGAGCAAAAGCACAATGAAATTAATGCTTGAATCATCTTCATTTTGCTAAAATACACTAATGACAGCAAAAAGTTTGAATCTACAACATTTAGTTAAGGTGTGAGAGCCAAAATGAACTTTTTATTGCTTTAAATGCATTTTCAGCCCGATTGTACACTTCAGGTGAAAATGTCAAAATCTTCAAAATGAGCAAAAGCACAATGAAATTAATGCTTGAATCATCTTCATTTTGCTAAAATACACTAATGACAGCAAAAAGTTTGAGTCTACAACATTTAGTTAAGGTGTGAGAGCCAAAATGAACTTTTTATGGCTTTAAATGCATTTTCAGCCTGATTGTACACTTCAGGTGAAAATGTCAAAATCTTCAAAATGAGCAAAAGCACAATGAAATTAATGCTTGAATCCTCTTCATTTTGCTAACATACACTAATGACAGCAAAAAGTTTGAGTCTACAACATTTAGTTAAGGTGTGAGAGCCAAAATGAACTTTTTATTGCTTTAAACGCGTTTTCAGCCCCTAATTGTACACTTCAGGTGAAAATGTCAAAATTTTCAAAATGAGCAAAAGCACAATGAAATTAATGCTTGAATCATCTTCATTTTGCTAACATACACTAATGACAGCAAAAAGTTTGAGTCTACAACATTTAGTTAAGGTGTGAGAGCCAAAATGAACTTTTTATGGCTTTAAATGCATTTTCAGCCTGATTGTACACTTCAGGTGAAAATGTCAAAATCTTCAAAATGAGCAAAAGCACAATGAAATTAATGCTTGAATCATCTTCATTTTGCTAACATACACTAATGACAGCAAAAAGTTTGAGTCTACAACATTTAGTTAAGGTGTGAGAGCCAAAATGAACTTTTTATGGCTTTAAATGCATTTTCAGCCTGATTGTACACTTCAGGTGAAAATGTCAAAATCTTCAAAATGAGCAAAAGCACAATAAAATTAATGCTTGAATCATCTTCATTTTGCTAAAATATACTAATGACAGCAAAAAGTTTGAGTCTACAACATTTAGTTAAGGTGTGAGAGCCAAAATGAACTTTTTATGGCTTTAAATGCATTTTCAGCCTGATTGTACACTTCAGGTGAAAATGTCAAAATCTTCAAAATGAGCAAAAGCACAATGAAATTAATGCTTGAATCATCTTCATTTTGCTAAAATACACTAATGAAAGCAAAAAGTTTGAGTCTACAACATTTAGTTAAGGTGTGAGAGCCAAAATGAACTTTTTATGGCTTTAAATGCATTTTCAGCCTGATTGTACACTTCAGGTGAAAATGTCAAAATCTTCAAAATGAGCAAAAGCACAATGAAATTAATGCTTGAATCATCTTCATTTTGCTAACATACACTAATGACAGCAAAAAGTTTGAGTCTACAACATTTAGTTAAGGTGTGAGAGCCAAAATGAACTTTTTATGGCTTTAAATGCATTTTCAGCCCGATTGTACACTTCAGGTGAAAATGTCAAAATCTTCAAAATGAGCAAAAGCACAATAAAATGAATGCTTGAATCATCTTCATTTTGCTAAAATATACTAATGACAGCAAAAAGTTTGAGTCTACAACATTTAGTTAAGGTGTGAGAGCCAAAATGAACTTTTTATTGCTTTAAACGCGTTTTCAGCCCCTAATTGTACACTTCAGGTGAAAATGTCAAAATCTTCAAAATGAGCAAAAGCACAATGAAATTAATGCTTGAATCATCTTCATTTTGCTAACATACACTAATGACAGCAAAAAGTTTGAGTCTACAACATTTAGTTAAGGTGTGAGAGCCAAAATGAACTTTTTATGGCTTTAAATGCATTTTCAGCCCGATTGTACACTTCAGGTGAAAATGTCAAAATCTTCAAAATGAGCAAAAGCACAATGAAATTAATGCTTGAATCATCTTCATTTTGCTAAAATACACTAATGACAGCAAAAAGTTTGAGTCTACAACATTTAGTTAAGGTGTGAGAGCCAAAATGAACTTTTTATGGCTTTAAATGCATTTTCAGCCTGATTGTACACTTCAGGTGAAAATGTCAAAATCTTCAAAATGAGCAAAAGCACAATGAAATTAATGCTTGAATCATCTTCATTTTGCTAAAATACACTAATGAAAGCAAAAAGTTTGAGTCTACAACATTTAGTTAAGGTGTGAGAGCCAAAATGAACTTTTTATGGCTTTAAATGCATTTTCAGCCTGATTGTACACTTCAGGTGAAAATGTCAAAATCTTCAAAATGAGCAAAAGCACAATGAAATTAATGCTTGAATCATCTTCATTTTGCTAACATACACTAATGACAGCAAAAAGTTTGAGTCTACAACATTTAGTTAAGGTGTGAGAGCCAAAATGAACTTTTTATGGCTTTAAATGCATTTTCAGCCCGATTGTACACTTCAGGTGAAAATGTCAAAATCTTCAAAATGAGCAAAAGCACAATAAAATGAATGCTTGAATCATCTTCATTTTGCTAAAATATACTAATGACAGCAAAAAGTTTGAGTCTACAACATTTAGTTAAGGTGTGAGAGCCAAAATGAACTTTTTATTGCTTTAAACGCGTTTTCAGCCCCTAATTGTACACTTCAGGTGAAAATGTCAAAATTTTCAAAATGAGCAAAAGCACAATAAAATTAATGCTTGAATCATCTTCATTTTGCTAAAATATACTAATGACAGCAAAAAGTTTGAGTCTACAACATTTAGTTAAGGTGTGAGAGCCAAAATGAACTTTTTATGGCTTTAAATGCATTTTCAGCCTGATTGTACACTTCAGGTGAAAATGTCAAAATCTTCAAAATGAGCAAAAGCACAATGAAATTAATGCTTGAATCATCTTCATTTTGCTAAAATACACTAATGACAGCAAAAAGTTTGAGTCTACAACATTTAGTTAAGGTGTGAGAGCCAAAATGAACTTTTTATGGCTTTAAATGCATTTTCAGCCTGATTGTACACTTCAGGTGAAAATGTCAAAATCTTCAAAATGAGCAAAAGCACAATGAAATTAATGCTTGAATCATCTTCATTTTGCTAACATACACTAATGACAGCAAAAAGTTTGAGTCTACAACATTTAGTTAAGGTGTGAGAGCCAAAATGAACTTTTTATGGCTTTAAATGCATTTTCAGCCCGATTGTACACTTCAGGTGAAAATGTCAAAATCTTCAAAATGAGCAAAAGCACAATGAAATTAATGCTTGAATCATCTTCATTTTGCTAACATACACTAATGACAGCAAAAAGTTTGAGTCTACAACATTTAGTTAAGGTGTGAGAGCCAAAATGAACTTTTTATGGCTTTAAATGCATTTTCAGCCCGATTGTACACTTCAGGTGAAAATGTCAAAATCTTCAAAATGAGCAAAAGCACAAAAAAATGAATGCTTGAATCATCTTCATTTTGCTAAAATATACTAATGACAGCAAAAAGTTTGAGTCTACAACATTTAGTTAAGGTGTGAGAGCCAAAATGAACTTTTTATTGCTTTAAACGCGTTTTCAGCCCCTAATTGTACACTTCAGGTGAAAATGTCAAAATTTTCAAAATGAGCAAAAGCACAATAAAATTAATGCTTGAATCATCTTCATTTTGCTAAAATATACTAATGACAGCAAAAAGTTTGAGTCTACAACATTTAGTTAAGGTGTGAGAGCCAAAATGAACTTTTTATGGCTTTAAATGCATTTTCAGCCTGATTGTACACTTCAGGTGAAAATGTCAAAATCTTCAAAATGAGCAAAAGCACAATGAAATTAATGCTTGAATCATCTTCATTTTGCTAAAATACACTAATGACAGCAAAAAGTTTGAGTCTACAACATTTAGTTAAGGTGTGAGAGCCAAAATGAACTTTTTATGGCTTTAAATGCATTTTCAGCCTGATTGTACACTTCAGGTGAAAATGTCAAAATCTTCAAAATGAGCAAAAGCACAATGAAATTAATGCTTGAATCATCTTCATTTTGCTAACATACACTAATGACAGCAAAAAGTTTGAGTCTACAACATTTAGTTAAGGTGTGAGAGCCAAAATGAACTTTTTATGGCTTTAAATGCATTTTCAGCCCGATTGTACACTTCAGGTGAAAATGTCAAAATCTTCAAAATGAGCAAAAGCACAATAAAATGAATGCTTGAATCATCTTCATTTTGCTAAAATATACTAATGACAGCAAAAAGTTTGAGTCTACAACATTTAGTTAAGGTGTGAGAGCCAAAATGAACTTTTTATTGCTTTAAACGCGTTTTCAGCCCCTAATTGTACACTTCAGGTGAAAATGTCAAAATCTTCAAAATGAGCAAAAGCACAATGAAATTAATGCTTGAATCATCTTCATTTTGCTAACATACACTAATGACAGCAAAAAGTTTGAGTCTACAACATTTAGTTAAGGTGTGATAGCCAAAATGAACTTTTTATGGCTTTAAATGCATTTTCAGCCTGATTGTACACTTCAGGTGAAAATGTCAAAATCTTCAAAATGAGCAAAAGCACAATGAAATTAATGCTTGAATCATCTTCATTTTGCTAACATACACTAATGACAGCAAAAAGTTTGAGTCTACAACATTTAGTTAAGGTGTGAGAGCCAAAATGAACTTTTTATGGCTTTAAATGCATTTTCAGCCTGATTGTACACTTCAGGTGAAAATGTCAAAATCTTCAAAATGAGCAAAAGCACAATGAAATTAATGCTTGAATCATCTTCATTTTGCTAAAATACACTAATGAAAGCAAAAAGTTTGAGTCTACAACATTTAGTTAAGGTGTGAGAGCCAAAATGAACTTTTTATGGCTTTAAATGCATTTTCAGCCTGATTGTACACTTCAGGTGAAAATGTCAAAATCTTCAAAATGAGCAAAAGCACAATGAAATTAATGCTTGAATCATCTTCATTTTGCTAACATACACTAATGACAGCAAAAAGTTTGAGTCTACAACATTTAGTTAAGGTGTGAGAGCCAAAATGAACTTTTTATGGCTTTAAATGCATTTTCAGCCCGATTGTACACTTCAGGTGAAAATGTCAAAATCTTCAAAATGAGCAAAAGCACAATAAAATGAATGCTTGAATCATCTTCATTTTGCTAAAATATACTAATGACAGCAAAAAGTTTGAGTCTACAACATTTAGTTAAGGTGTGAGAGCCAAAATGAACTTTTTATTGCTTTAAACGCGTTTTCAGGCCCTAATTGTACACTTCAGGTGAAAATGTCAAAATTTTCAAAATGAGCAAAAGCACAATAAAATTAATGCTTGAATCATCTTCATTTTGCTAAAATATACTAATGACAGCAAAAAGTTTGAGTCTACAACATTTAGTTAAGGTGTGAGAGCCAAAATGAACTTTTTATGGCTTTAAATGCATTTTCAGCCTGATTGTACACTTCAGGTGAAAATGTCAAAATCTTCAAAATGAGCAAAAGCACAATGAAATTAATGCTTGAATCATCTTCATTTTGCTAAAATACACTAATGACAGCAAAAAGTTTGAGTCTACAACATTTAGTTAAGGTGTGAGAGCCAAAATGAACTTTTTATGGCTTTAAATGCATTTTCAGCCTGATTGTACACTTCAGGTGAAAATGTCAAAATCTTCAAAATGAGCAAAAGCACAATGAAATTAATGCTTGAATCATCTTCATTTTGCTAACATACACTAATGACAGCAAAAAGTTTGAGTCTACAACATTTAGTTAAGGTGTGAGAGCCAAAATGAACTTTTTATGGCTTTAAATGCATTTTCAGCCCGATTGTACACTTCAGGTGAAAATGTCAAAATCTTCAAAATGAGCAAAAGCACAATAAAATTAATGCTTGAATCATCTTCATTTTGCTAAAATATACTAATGACAGCAAAAAGTTTGAGTCTACAACATTTAGTTAAGGTGTGAGAGCCAAAATGAACTTTTTATGGCTTTAAATGCATTTTCAGCCTGATTGTACACTTCAGGTGAAAATGTCAAAATCTTCAAAATGAGCAAAAGCACAATGAAATTAATGCTTGAATCATCTTCATTTTGCTAACATACACTAATGACAGCAAAAAGTTTGAGTCTACAACATTTAGTTAAGGTGTGAGAGCCAAAATGAACTTTTTATGGCTTTAAATGCATTTTCAGCCCGATTGTACACTTCAGGTGAAAATGTCAAAATCTTCAAAATGAGCAAAAGCACAATAAAATGAATGCTTGAATCATCTTCATTTTGCTAAAATATACTAATGACAGCAAAAAGTTTGAGTCTACAACATTTAGTTAAGGTGTGAGAGCCAAAATGAACTTTTTATTGCTTTAAACGCGTTTTCAGCCCCTAATTGTACACTTCAGGTGAAAATGTCAAAATTTTCAAAATGAGCAAAAGCACAATAAAATTAATGCTTGAATCATCTTCATTTTGCTAAAATACACTAATGACAGCAAAAAGTTTGAGTCTACAACATTTAGTTAAGGTGTGAGAGCCAAAATGAACTTTTTATGGCTTTAAATGCATTTTCAGCCCGATTGTACACTTCAGGTGAAAATGTCAAAATCTTCAAAATGAGCAAAAGCACAATAAAATGAATGCTTGAATCATCTTCATTTTGCTAAAATATACTAATGACAGCAAAAAGTTTGAGTCTACAACATTTAGTTAAGGTGTGAGAGCCAAAATGAACTTTTTATTGCTTTAAACGCGTTTTCAGCCCCTAATTGTACACTTCAGGTGAAAATGTCAAAATCTTCAAAATGAGCAAAAGCACAATGAAATTAATGCTTGAATCATCTTCATTTTGCTAACATACACTAATGACAGCAAAAAGTTTGAGTCTACAACATTTAGTTAAGGTGTGATAGCCAAAATGAACTTTTTATGGCTTTAAATGCATTTTCAGCCTGATTGTACACTTCAGGTGAAAATGTCAAAATCTTCAAAATGAGCAAAAGCACAATGAAATTAATGCTTGAATCATCTTCATTTTGCTAACATACACTAATGACAGCAAAAAGTTTGAGTCTACAACATTTAGTTAAGGTGTGAGAGCCAAAATGAACTTTTTATGGCTTTAAATGCATTTTCAGCCTGATTGTACACTTCAGGTGAAAATGTCAAAATCTTCAAAATGAGCAAAAGCACAATGAAATTAATGCTTGAATCATCTTCATTTTGCTAACATACACTAATGACAGCAAAAAGTTTGAGTCTACAACATTTAGTTAAGGTGTGAGAGCCAAAATGAACTTTTTATGGCTTTAAATGCATTTTCAGCCCGATTGTACACTTCAGGTGAAAATGTCAAAATCTTCAAAATGAGCAAAAGCACAATAAAATTAATGCTTGAATCATCTTCATTTTCCTAAAATATACTAATGACAGCAAAAAGTTTGAGTCTACAACATTTAGTTAAGGTGTGAGAGCCAAAATGAACTTTTTATTGCTTTAAATGCATTTTCAGCCCGATTGTACACTTCAGGTGAAAATGTCAAAATCTTCAAAATGAGCAAAAGCACAATGAAATTAATGCTTGAATCATCTTCATTTTGCTAAAATACACTAATGACAGCAAAAAGTTTGAGTCTACAACATTTAGTTAAGGTGTGAGAGCCAAAATGAACTTTTTATGGCTTTAAATGCATTTTCAGCCTGATTGTACACTTCAGGTGAAAATGTCAAAATCTTCAAAATGAGCAAAAGCACAATGAAATTAATGCTTGAATCATCTTCATTTTGCTAACATACACTAATGACAGCAAAAAGTTTGAGTCTACAACATTTAGTTAAGGTGTGAGAGCCAAAATGAACTTTTTATTGCTTTAAACGCGTTTTCAGCCCCTAATTGTACACTTCAGGTGAAAATGTCAAAATTTTCAAAATGAGCAAAAGCACAATGAAATTAATGCTTGAATCATCTTCATTTTGCTAACATACACTAATGACAGCAAAAAGTTTGAGTCTACAACATTTAGTTAAGGTGTGAGAGCCAAAATGAACTTTTTATTGCTTTAAACGCGTTTTCAGCCCCTAATTGTACACTTCAGGTGAAAATGTCAAAATTTTCAAAATGAGCAAAAGCACAATGAAATTAATGCTTGAATCATCTTCATTTTGCTAACATACACTAATGACAGCAAAAAGTTTGAGTCTACAACATTTAGTTAAGGTGTGAGAGCCAAAATGAACTTTTTATGGCTTTAAATGCATTTTCAGCCTGATTGTACACTTCAGGTGAAAATGTCAAAATCTTCAAAATGAGCAAAAGCACAATGAAATTAATGCTTGAATCATCTTCATTTTGCTAACATACACTAATGACAGCAAAAAGTTTGAGTCTACAACATTTAGTTAAGGTGTGAGAGCCAAAATGAACTTTTTATGGCTTTAAATGCATTTTCAGCCCGATTGTACACTTCAGGTGAAAATGTCAAAATCTTCAAAATGAGCAAAAGCACAATAAAATGAATGCTTGAATCATCTTCATTTTGCTAAAATATACTAATGACAGCAAAAAGTTTGAGTCTACAACATTTAGTTAAGGTGTGAGAGCCAAAATGAACTTTTTATTGCTTTAAACGCGTTTTCAGCCCCTAATTGTACACTTCAGGTGAAAATGTCAAAATCTTCAAAATGAGCAAAAGCACAATGAAATTAATGCTTGAATCATCTTCATTTTGCTAACATACACTAATGACAGCAAAAAGTTTGAGTCTACAACATTTAGTTAAGGTGTGATAGCCAAAATGAACTTTTTATGGCTTTAAATGCATTTTCAGCCTGATTGTACACTTCAGGTGAAAATGTCAAAATCTTCAAAATGAGCAAAAGCACAATGAAATTAATGCTTGAATCATCTTCATTTTGCTAACATACACTAATGACAGCAAAAAGTTTGAGTCTACAACATTTAGTTAAGGTGTGAGAGCCAAAATGAACTTTTTATGGCTTTAAATGCATTTTCAGCCTGATTGTACACTTCAGGTGAAAATGTCAAAATCTTCAAAATGAGCAAAAGCACAATGAAATTAATGCTTGAATCATCTTCATTTTGCTAACATACACTAATGACAGCAAAAAGTTTGAGTCTACAACATTTAGTTAAGGTGTGAGAGCCAAAATGAACTTTTTATGGCTTTAAATGCATTTTCAGCCCGATTGTACACTTCAGGTGAAAATGTCAAAATCTTCAAAATGAGCAAAAGCACAATAAAATTAATGCTTGAATCATCTTCATTTTCCTAAAATATACTAATGACAGCAAAAAGTTTGAGTCTACAACATTTAGTTAAGGTGTGAGAGCCAAAATGAACTTTTTATTGCTTTAAATGCATTTTCAGCCCGATTGTACACTTCAGGTGAAAATGTCAAAATCTTCAAAATGAGCAAAAGCACAATAAAATGAATGCTTGAATCATCTTCATTTTGCTAAAATATACTAATGACAGCAAAAAGTTTGAGTCTACAACATTTAGTTAAGGTGTGAGAGCCAAAATGAACTTTTTATTGCTTTAAACGCGTTTTCAGCCCCTAATTGTACACTTCAGGTGAAAATGTCAAAATTTTCAAAATGAGCAAAAGCACAATGAAATTAATGCTTGAATCATCTTCATTTTGCTAAAATACACTAATGACAGCAAAAAGTTTGAGTCTACAACATTTAGTTAAGGTGTGAGAGCCAAAATGAACTTTTTATGGCTTTAAATGCATTTTCAGCCCGATTGTACACTTCAGGTGAAAATGTCAAAATCTTCAAAATGAGCAAAAGCACAATAAAATGAATGCTTGAATCATCTTCATTTTGCTAAAATATACTAATGACAGCAAAAAGTTTGAGTCTACAACATTTAGTTAAGGTGTGAGAGCCAAAATGAACTTTTTATTGCTTTAAACGCGTTTTCAGCCCCTAATTGTACACTTCAGGTGAAAATGTCAAAATCTTCAAAATGAGCAAAAGCACAATGAAATTAATGCTTGAATCATCTTCATTTTGCTAACATACACTAATGACAGCAAAAAGTTTGAGTCTACAACATTTAGTTAAGGTGTGATAGCCAAAATGAACTTTTTATGGCTTTAAATGCATTTTCAGCCTGATTGTACACTTCAGGTGAAAATGTCAAAATCTTCAAAATGAGCAAAAGCACAATGAAATTAATGCTTGAATCATCTTCATTTTGCTAACATACACTAATGACAGCAAAAAGTTTGAGTCTACAACATTTAGTTAAGGTGTGAGAGCCAAAATGAACTTTTTATGGCTTTAAATGCATTTTCAGCCTGATTGTACACTTCAGGTGAAAATGTCAAAATCTTCAAAATGAGCAAAAGCACAATGAAATTAATGCTTGAATCATCTTCATTTTGCTAACATACACTAATGACAGCAAAAAGTTTGAGTCTACAACATTTAGTTAAGGTGTGAGAGCCAAAATGAACTTTTTATGGCTTTAAATGCATTTTCAGCCCGATTGTACACTTCAGGTGAAAATGTCAAAATCTTCAAAATGAGCAAAAGCACAATAAAATTAATGCTTGAATCATCTTCATTTTCCTAAAATATACTAATGACAGCAAAAAGTTTGAGTCTACAACATTTAGTTAAGGTGTGAGAGCCAAAATGAACTTTTTATTGCTTTAAATGCATTTTCAGCCCGATTGTACACTTCAGGTGAAAATGTCAAAATCTTCAAAATGAGCAAAAGCACAATGAAATTAATGCTTGAATCATCTTCATTTTGCTAAAATACACTAATGACAGCAAAAAGTTTGAGTCTACAACATTTAGTTAAGGTGTGAGAGCCAAAATGAACTTTTTATGGCTTTAAATGCATTTTCAGCCTGATTGTACACTTCAGGTGAAAATGTCAAAATCTTCAAAATGAGCAAAAGCACAATGAAATTAATGCTTGAATCATCTTCATTTTGCTAACATACACTAATGACAGCAAAAAGTTTGAGTCTACAACATTTAGTTAAGGTGTGAGAGCCAAAATGAACTTTTTATTGCTTTAAACGCGTTTTCAGCCCCTAATTGTACACTTCAGGTGAAAATGTCAAAATTTTCAAAATGAGCAAAAGCACAATGAAATTAATGCTTGAATCATCTTCATTTTGCTAACATACACTAATGACAGCAAAAAGTTTGAGTCTACAACATTTAGTTAAGGTGTGAGAGCCAAAATGAACTTTTTATTGCTTTAAACGCGTTTTCAGCCCCTAATTGTACACTTCAGGTGAAAATGTCAAAATTTTCAAAATGAGCAAAAGCACAATGAAATTAATGCTTGAATCATCTTCATTTTGCTAACATACACTAATGACAGCAAAAAGTTTGAGTCTACAACATTTAGTTAAGGTGTGAGAGCCAAAATGAACTTTTTATGGCTTTAAATGCATTTTCAGCCTGATTGTACACTTCAGGTGAAAATGTCAAAATCTTCAAAATGAGCAAAAGCACAATGAAATTAATGCTTGAATCATCTTCATTTTGCTAACATACACTAATGACAGCAAAAAGTTTGAGTCTACAACATTTAGTTAAGGTGTGAGAGCCAAAATGAACTTTTTATGGCTTTAAATGCATTTTCAGCCCGATTGTACACTTCAGGTGAAAATGTCAAAATCTTCAAAATGAGCAAAAGCACAATAAAATGAATGCTTGAATCATCTTCATTTTGCTAAAATATACTAATGACAGCAAAAAGTTTGAGTCTACAACATTTAGTTAAGGTGTGAGAGCCAAAATGAACTTTTTATTGCTTTAAACGCGTTTTCAGCCCCTAATTGTACACTTCAGGTGAAAATGTCAAAATCTTCAAAATGAGCAAAAGCACAATGAAATTAATGCTTGAATCATCTTCATTTTGCTAACATACACTAATGACAGCAAAAAGTTTGAGTCTACAACATTTAGTTAAGGTGTGATAGCCAAAATGAACTTTTTATGGCTTTAAATGCATTTTCAGCCTGATTGTACACTTCAGGTGAAAATGTCAAAATCTTCAAAATGAGCAAAAGCACAATGAAATTAATGCTTGAATCATCTTCATTTTGCTAACATACACTAATGACAGCAAAAAGTTTGAGTCTACAACATTTAGTTAAGGTGTGAGAGCCAAAATGAACTTTTTATGGCTTTAAATGCATTTTCAGCCTGATTGTACACTTCAGGTGAAAATGTCAAAATCTTCAAAATGAGCAAAAGCACAATGAAATTAATGCTTGAATCATCTTCATTTTGCTAACATACACTAATGACAGCAAAAAGTTTGAGTCTACAACATTTAGTTAAGGTGTGAGAGCCAAAATGAACTTTTTATGGCTTTAAATGCATTTTCAGCCCGATTGTACACTTCAGGTGAAAATGTCAAAATCTTCAAAATGAGCAAAAGCACAATAAAATTAATGCTTGAATCATCTTCATTTTCCTAACATATACTAATGACAGCAAAAAGTTTGAGTCTACAACATTTAGTTAAGGTGTGAGAGCCAAAATGAACTTTTTATTGCTTTAAATGCATTTTCAGCCCGATTGTACACTTCAGGTGAAAATGTCAAAATCTTCAAAATGAGCAAAAGCACAATGAAATTAATGCTTGAATCATCTTCATTTTGCTAAAATACACTAATGACAGCAAAAAGTTTGAGTCTACAACATTTAGTTAAGGTGTGAGAGCCAAAATGAACTTTTTATGGCTTTAAATGCATTTTCAGCCTGATTGTACACTTCAGGTGAAAATGTCAAAATCTTCAAAATGAGCAAAAGCACAATGAAATTAATGCTTGAATCATCTTCATTTTGCTAACATACACTAATGACAGCAAAAAGTTTGAGTCTACAACATTTAGTTAAGGTGTGAGAGCCAAAATGAACTTTTTATTGCTTTAAACGCGTTTTCAGCCCCTAATTGTACACTTCAGGTGAAAATGTCAAAATTTTCAAAATGAGCAAAAGCACAATGAAATTAATGCTTGAATCATCTTCATTTTGCTAACATACACTAATGACAGCAAAAAGTTTGAGTCTACAACATTTAGTTAAGGTGTGAGAGCCAAAATGAACTTTTTATGGCTTTAAATGCATTTTCAGCCTGATTGTACACTTCAGGTGAAAATGTCAAAATCTTCAAAATGAGCAAAAGCACAATAAAATTAATGCTTGAATCATCTTCATTTTGCTAAAATATACTAATGACAGCAAAAAGTTTGAGTCTACAACATTTAGTTAAGGTGTGAGAGCCAAAATGAACTTTTTATGGCTTTAAATGCATTTTCAGCCTGATTGTACACTTCAGGTGAAAATGTCAAAATCTTCAAAATGAGCAAAAGCACAATGAAATTAATGCTTGAATCATCTTCATTTTGCTAAAATACACTAATGAAAGCAAAAAGTTTGAGTCTACAACATTTAGTTAAGGTGTGAGAGCCAAAATGAACTTTTTATGGCTTTAAATGCATTTTCAGCCTGATTGTACACTTCAGGTGAAAATGTCAAAATCTTCAAAATGAGCAAAAGCACAATGAAATTAATGCTTGAATCATCTTCATTTTGCTAACATACACTAATGACAGCAAAAAGTTTGAGTCTACAACATTTAGTTAAGGTGTGAGAGCCAAAATGAACTTTTTATGGCTTTAAATGCATTTTCAGCCCGATTGTACACTTCAGGTGAAAATGTCAAAATCTTCAAAATGAGCAAAAGCACAATAAAATGAATGCTTGAATCATCTTCATTTTGCTAAAATATACTAATGACAGCAAAAAGTTTGAGTCTACAACATTTAGTTAAGGTGTGAGAGCCAAAATGAACTTTTTATTGCTTTAAACGCGTTTTCAGCCCCTAATTGTACACTTCAGGTGAAAATGTCAAAATCTTCAAAATGAGCAAAAGCACAATGAAATTAATGCTTGAATCATCTTCATTTTGCTAACATACACTAATGACAGCAAAAAGTTTGAGTCTACAACATTTAGTTAAGGTGTGAGAGCCAAAATGAACTTTTTATGGCTTTAAATGCATTTTCAGCCCGATTGTACACTTCAGGTGAAAATGTCAAAATCTTCAAAATGAGCAAAAGCACAATGAAATTAATGCTTGAATCATCTTCATTTTGCTAAAATACACTAATGACAGCAAAAAGTTTGAGTCTACAACATTTAGTTAAGGTGTGAGAGCCAAAATGAACTTTTTATGGCTTTAAATGCATTTTCAGCCTGATTGTACACTTCAGGTGAAAATGTCAAAATCTTCAAAATGAGCAAAAGCACAATGAAATTAATGCTTGAATCATCTTCATTTTGCTAAAATACACTAATGAAAGCAAAAAGTTTGAGTCTACAACATTTAGTTAAGGTGTGAGAGCCAAAATGAACTTTTTATGGCTTTAAATGCATTTTCAGCCTGATTGTACACTTCAGGTGAAAATGTCAAAATCTTCAAAATGAGCAAAAGCACAATGAAATTAATGCTTGAATCATCTTCATTTTGCTAACATACACTAATGACAGCAAAAAGTTTGAGTCTACAACATTTAGTTAAGGTGTGAGAGCCAAAATGAACTTTTTATGGCTTTAAATGCATTTTCAGCCCGATTGTACACTTCAGGTGAAAATGTCAAAATCTTCAAAATGAGCAAAAGCACAATAAAATGAATGCTTGAATCATCTTCATTTTGCTAAAATATACTAATGACAGCAAAAAGTTTGAGTCTACAACATTTAGTTAAGGTGTGAGAGCCAAAATGAACTTTTTATTGCTTTAAACGCGTTTTCAGCCCCTAATTGTACACTTCAGGTGAAAATGTCAAAATCTTCAAAATGAGCAAAAGCACAATGAAATTAATGCTTGAATCATCTTCATTTTGCTAACATACACTAATGACAGCAAAAAGTTTGAGTCTACAACATTTAGTTAAGGTGTGAGAGCCAAAATGAACTTTTTATGGCTTTAAATGCATTTTCAGCCTGATTGTACACTTCAGGTGAAAATGTCAAAATCTTCAAAATGAGCAAAAGCACAATGAAATTAATGCTTGAATCATCTTCATTTTGCTAACATACACTAATGACAGCAAAAAGTTTGAGTCTACAACATTTAGTTAAGGTGTGAGAGCCAAAATGAACTTTTTATGGCTTTAAATGCATTTTCAGCCCGATTGTACACTTCAGGTGAAAATGTCAAAATCTTCAAAATGAGCAAAAGCACAATAAAATTAATGCTTGAATCATCTTCATTTTCCTAAAATATACTAATGACAGCAAAAAGTTTGAGTCTACAACATTTAGTTAAGGTGTGAGAGCCAAAATGAACTTTTTATTGCTTTAAACGCGTTTTCAGCCCCTAATTGTACACTTCAGGTGAAAATGTCAAAATCTTCAAAATGAGCAAAAGCACAATGAAATTAATGCTTGAATCATCTTCATTTTGCTAAAATACACTAATGACAGCAAAAAGTTTGAATCTACAACATTTAGTTAAGGTGTGAGAGCCAAAATGAACTTTTTATTGCTTTAAATGCATTTTAAGCCCGATTGTACACTTCAGGTGAAAATGTCAAAATCTTCAAAATGAGCAAAAGCACAATGAAATTAATGCTTGAATCATCTTCATTTTGCTAAAATACACTAATGACAGCAAAAAGTTTGAGTCTACAACATTTAGTTAAGGTGTGAGAGCCAAAATGAACTTTTTATGGCTTTAAATGCATTTTCAGCCTGATTGTACACTTCAGGTGAAAATGTCAAAATCTTCAAAATGAGCAAAAGCACAATGAAATTAATGCTTGAATCATCTTCATTTTGCTAACATACACTAATGACAGCAAAAAGTTTGAGTCTACAACATTTAGTTAAGGTGTGAGAGCCAAAATGAACTTTTTATGGCTTTAAATGCATTTTCAGCCCGATTGTACACTTCAGGTGAAAATGTCAAAATCTTCAAAATGAGCAAAAGCAAAATAAAATGAATGCTTGAATCATCTTCATTTTGCTAAAATATACTAATGACAGCAAAAAGTTTGAGTCTACAACATTTAGTTAAGGTGTGAGAGCCAAAATGAACTTTTTATTGCTTTAAACGCGTTTTCAGCCCCTAATTGTACACTTCAGGTGAAAATGTCAAAATCTTCAAAATGAGCAAAAGCACAATGAAATTAATGCTTGAATCATCTTCATTTTGCTAAAATACACTAATGACAGCAAAAAGTTTGAGTCTACAACATTTAGTTAAGGTGTGAGAGCCAAAATGAACTTTTTATGGCTTTAAATGCATTTTCAGCCTAATTGTACACTTCAGGTGAAAATGTCAAAATCTTCAAAATGAGCAAAAGCACAATGAAATTAATGCTTGAATCATCTTCATTTTGCTAACATACACTAATGACAGCAAAAAGTTTGAGTCTACAACATTTAGTTAAGGTGTGAGAGCCAAAATGAACTTTTTATGGCTTTAAATGCATTTTCAGCCCGATTGTACACTTCAGGTGAAAATGTCAAAATCTTCAAAATGAGCAAAAGCACAATGAAATTAATGCTTGAATCATCTTCATTTTGCTAAAATACACTAATGACAGCAAAAAGTTTGAGTCTACAACATTTAGTTAAGGTGTGAGAGCCAAAATGAACTTTTTATGGCTTTAAATGCATTTTCAGCCTGATTGTACACTTCAGGTGAAAATGTCAAAATCTTCAAAATGAGCAAAAGCACAATGAAATTAATGCTTGAATCATCTTCATTTTGCTAAAATACACTAATGACAGCAAACAGTTTGAATCTACAACATTTAGTTAAGGTGTGAGAGCCAAAATGAACTTTTTATTGCTTTAAATGCATTTTCAGCCCGATTGTACACTTCAGGTGAAAATGTCAAAATCTTCAAAATGAGCAAAAGCACAATGAAATTAATGCTTGAATCATCTTCATTTTGCTAAAATACACTAATGACAGCAAAAAGTTTGAGTCTACAACATTTAGTTAAGGTGTGAGAGCCAAAATGAACTTTTTATGGCTTTAAATGCATTTTCAGCCTGATTGTACACTTCAGGTGAAAATGTCAAAATCTTCAAAATGAGCAAAAGCACAATGAAATTAATGCTTGAATCATCTTCATTTTGCTAAAATACACTAATGACAGCAAAAAGTTTGAATCTACAACATTTAGTTAAGGTGTGAGAGCCAAAATGAACTTTTTATTGCTTTAAATGCATTTTCAGCCCGATTGTACACTTCAGGTGAAAATGTCAAAATCTTCAAAATGAGCAAAAGCACAATGAAATTAATGCTTGAATCATCTTCATTTTGCTAAAATACACTAATGACAGCAAAAAGTTTGAGTCTACAACATTTAGTTAAGGTGTGAGAGCCAAAATGAACTTTTTATGGCTTTAAATGCATTTTCAGCCCGATTGTACACTTCAGGTGAAAATGTCAAAATCTTCAAAATGAGCAAAAGCACAATGAAATTAATGCTTGAATCATCTTCATTTTGCTAAAATACACTAATGACAGCAAAAAGTTTGAGTCTACAACATTTAGTTAAGGTGTGAGAGCCAAAATGAACTTTTTATGGCTTTAAATGCATTTTCAGCCTGATTGTACACTTCAGGTGAAAATGTCAAAATCTTCAAAATGAGCAAAAGCACAATGAAATTAATGCTTGAATCATCTTCATTTTGCTAAAATACACTAATGACAGCAAAAAGTTTGAGTCTACAACATTTAGTTAAGGTGTGAGAGCCAAAATGAACTTTTTATTGCTTTAAATGCATTTTCAGCCCGATTGTACACTTCAGGTGAAAATGTCAAAATCTTCAAAATGAGCAAAAGCACAATGAAATTAATGCTTGAATCATCTTCATTTTGCTAAAATACACTAATGACAGCAAAAAGTTTGAGTCTACAACATTTAGTTAAGGTGTGAGAGCCAAAATGAACTTTTTATGGCTTTAAATGCATTTTCAGCCTGATTGTACACTTCAGGTGAAAATGTCAAAATCTTCAAAATGAGCAAAAGCACAATGAAATTAATGCTTGAATCATCTTCATTTTGCTAACATACACTAATGACAGCAAAAAGTTTGAGTCTACAACATTTAGTTAAGGTGTGAGAGCCAAAATGAACTTTTTATGGCTTTAAATGCATTTTCAGCCTGATTGTACACTTCAGGTGAAAATGTCAAAATCTTCAAAATGAGCAAAAGCACAATAAAATTAATGCTTGAATCATCTTCATTTTGCTAACATACACTAATGACAGCAAAAAGTTTGAGTCTACAACATTTAGTTAAGGTGTGAGAGCCAAAATGAACTTTTTATGGCTTTAAATGCATTTTCAGCCCGATTGTACACTTCAGGTGAAAATGTCAAAATCTTCAAAATGAATAAAAGCACAATAAATTTAATGCTTGAATCATCTTCATTTTGCTAAAATATACTAATGACAGCAAAAAGTTTGAGTCTACAACATTTAGTTAAGGTGTGAGAGCCAAAATGAAATTTTTATTGCTTTAAACGCGTTTTCAGCCCCTAATTGTACACTTCAGGTGAAAATGTCAAAATCTTCAAAATGAGCAAAAGCACAATGAAATTAATGCTTGAATCATCTTCATTTTGCTAACATACACTAATGACAGCAAAAAGTTTGAGTCTACAACATTTAGTTAAGGTGTGAGAGCCAAAATGAACTTTTTATGGCTTTAAATGCATTTTCAGCCTGATTGTACACTTCAGGTGAAAATGTCAAAATCTTCAAAATGAGCAAAAGCACAATAAAATTAATGCTTGAATCATCTTCATTTTGCTAACATACACTAATGACAGCAAAAAGTTTGAGTCTACAACATTTAGTTAAGGTGTGAGAGCCAAAATGAACTTTTTATGGCTTTAAATGCATTTTCAGCCCGATTGTACACTTCAGGTGAAAATGTCAAAATCTTCAAAATGAATAAAAGCACAATAAATTTAATGCTTGAATCATCTTCATTTTGCTAAAATATACTAATGACAGCAAAAAGTTTGAGTCTACAACATTTAGTTAAGGTGTGAGAGCCAAAATGAAATTTTTATTGCTTTAAACGCGTTTTCAGCCCCTAATTGTACACTTCAGGTGAAAATGTCAAAATCTTCAAAATGAGCAAAAGCACAATGAAATTAATGCTTGAATCATCTTCATTTTGCTAAAACACACTAATGACAGCAAAAAGTTTGAGTCTACAACATATAGTTAAGGTGTGAGAGCCAAAATGAACTTTTTATGGCTTTAAATGCATTTTCAGCCTGATTGTACACTTCAGGTGAAAATGTCAAAATCTTTAAAATGAGCAAAAGCACAATGAAATTAATGCTTGAATCATCTGCATTTTGCTAACATACACTAATGACAGCAAAAAGTTTGAGTCTACAACATTTAGTTAAGGTGTGAGAGCCAAAATGAACTTTTTATGGCTTTAAATGCATTTTCAGCCCGATTGTACACTTCAGGTGAAAATGTCAAAATCTTCAAAATGAGCAAAAGCACAATAAAATTAATGCTTGAATCATCTTCATTTTGCTAAAATATACTAATGACAGCAAAAAGTTTGAGTCTACAACATTTAGTTAAGGTGTGAGAGCCAAAATGAACTTTTTATTGCTTTAAACGCGTTTTCAGCCCCTAATTGTACACTTCAGGTGAAAATGTCAAAATCTTCAAAATGAGCAAAAGCACAATGAAATTAATGCTTGAATCATCTTCATTTTGCTAAAATACACTAATGACAGCAAAAAGTTTGAATCTACAACATTTAGTTAAGGTGTGAGAGCCAAAATGAACTTTTTATTGCTTTAAATGCATTTTCAGCCCGATTGTACACTTCAGGTGAAAATGTCAAAATCTTCAAAATGAGCAAAAGCACAATGAAATTAATGCTGGAATCATCTTCATTTTGCTAAAATACACTAATGACAGCAAAAAGTTTGAGTCTACAACATTTAGTTAAGGTGTGAGAGCCAAAATGAACTTTTTATGGCTTTAAATGCATTTTCAGCCCGATTGTACACTTCAGGTGAAAATGTCAAAATCTTCAAAATGAGCAAAAGCACAATGAAATTAATGCTTGAATCATCTTCATTTTGCTAAAATACACTAATGACAGCAAAAAGTTTGAGTCTACAACATTTAGTTAAGGTGTGAGAGCCAAAATGAACTTTTTATGGCTTTAAATGCATTTTCAGCCTGATTGTACACTTCAGGTGAAAATGTCAAAATCTTCAAAATGAGCAAAAGCACAATGAAATTAATGCTTGAATCATCTTCATTTTGCTAAAATACACTAATGACAGCAAAAAGTTTGAATCTACAACATTTAGTTAAGGTGTGAGAGCCAAAATGAACTTTTTATTGCTTTAAATGCATTTTCAGCCCGATTGTACACTTCAGGTGAAAATGTCAAAATCTTCAAAATGAGCAAAAGCACAATGAAATTAATGCTTGAATCATCTTCATTTTGCTAAAATACACTAATGACAGCAAAAAGTTTGAGTCTACAACATTTAGTTAAGGTGTGAGAGCCAAAATGAACTTTTTATGGCTTTAAATGCATTTTCAGCCTGATTGTACACTTCAGGTGAAAATGCCAAAATCTTCAAAATGAGCAAAAGCACAATGAAATTAATGCTTGAATCATCTTCATTTTGCTAAAATACACTAATGACAGCAAAAAGTTTGAGTCTACAACATTTAGTTAAGGTGTGAGAGCCAAAATGAACTTTTTATGGCTTTAAATGCATTTTCAGCCTGATTGTACACTTCAGGTGAAAATGTCAAAATCTTCAAAATGAGCAAAAGCACAATGAAATTAATGCTTGAATCATCTTCATTTTGCTAACATACACTAATGACAGCAAAAAGTTTGAGTCTACAACATTTAGTTAAGGTGTGAGAGCCAAAATGAACTTTTTATGGCTTTAAATGCATTTTCAGCCTGATTGTACACTTCAGGTGAAAATGTCAAAATCTTCAAAATGAGCAAAAGCACAATGAAATTAATGCTTGAATCATCTTCATTTTGCTAAAATACACTAAAGACAGCAAAAAGTTTGAGTCTACAACATTTAGTTAAGGTGTGAGAGCCAAAATGAACTTTTTATGGCTTTAAATGCATTTTCAGCCTGATTGTACACTTCAGGTGAAAATGTCAAAATCTTCAAAATGAGCAAAAGCACAATGAAATTAATGCTTGAATCATCTTCATTTTGCTAACATACACTAATGACAGCAAAAAGTTTGAGTCTACAACATTTAGTTAAGGTGTGAGAGCCAAAATGAACTTTTTATGGCTTTAAATGCATTTTCAGCCTGATTGTACACTTCAGGTGAAAATGTCAAAATCTTCAAAATGAGCAAAAGCACAATAAAATTAATGCTTGAATCATCTTCATTTTGCTAAAATATACTAATGACAGCAAAAAGTTTGAGTCTACAACATTTAGTTAAGGTGTGAGAGCCAAAATGAACTTTTTATGGCTTTAAATGCATTTTCAGCCTGATTGTACACTTCAGGTGAAAATGTCAAAATCTTCAAAATGAGCAAAAGCACAATGAAATTAATGCTTGAATCATCTTCATTTTGCTAAAATACACTAATGAAAGCAAAAAGTTTGAGTCTACAACATTTAGTTAAGGTGTGAGAGCCAAAATGAACTTTTTATGGCTTTAAATGCATTTTCAGCCTGATTGTACACTTCAGGTGAAAATGTCAAAATCTTCAAAATGAGCAAAAGCACAATGAAATTAATGCTTGAATCATCTTCATTTTGCTAACATACACTAATGACAGCAAAAAGTTTGAGTCTACAACATTTAGTTAAGGTGTGAGAGCCAAAATGAACTTTTTATGGCTTTAAATGCATTTTCAGCCCGATTGTACACTTCAGGTGAAAATGTCAAAATCTTCAAAATGAGCAAAAGCACAATAAAATGAATGCTTGAATCATCTTCATTTTGCTAAAATATACTAATGACAGCAAAAAGTTTGAGTCTACAACATTTAGTTAAGGTGTGAGAGCCAAAATGAACTTTTTATTGCTTTAAACGCGTTTTCAGCCCCTAATTGTACACTTCAGGTGAAAATGTCAAAATCTTCAAAATGAGCAAAAGCACAATGAAATTAATGCTTGAATCATCTTCATTTTGCTAACATACACTAATGACAGCAAAAAGTTTGAGTCTACAACATTTAGTTAAGGTGTGAGAGCCAAAATGAACTTTTTATGGCTTTAAATGCATTTTCAGCCCGATTGTACACTTCAGGTGAAAATGTCAAAATCTTCAAAATGAGCAAAAGCACAATGAAATTAATGCTTGAATCATCTTCATTTTGCTAAAATACACTAATGACAGCAAAAAGTTTGAGTCTACAACATTTAGTTAAGGTGTGAGAGCCAAAATGAACTTTTTATGGCTTTAAATGCATTTTCAGCCTGATTGTACACTTCAGGTGAAAATGTCAAAATCTTCAAAATGAGCAAAAGCACAATGAAATTAATGCTTGAATCATCTTCATTTTGCTAACATACACTAATGACAGCAAAAAGTTTGAGTCTACAACATTTAGTTAAGGTGTGAGAGCCAAAATGAACTTTTTATGGCTTTAAATGCATTTTCAGCCTGATTGTACACTTCAGGTGAAAATGTCAAAATCTTCAAAATGAGCAAAAGCACAATAAAATTAATGCTTGAATCATCTTCATTTTGCTAACATACACTAATGACAGCAAAAAGTTTGAGTCTACAACATTTAGTTAAGGTGTGAGAGCCAAAATGAACTTTTTATGGCTTTAAATGCATTTTCAGCCCGATTGTACACTTCAGGTGAAAATGTCAAAATCTTCAAAATGAATAAAAGCACAATAAATTTAATGCTTGAATCATCTTCATTTTGCTAAAATATACTAATGACAGCAAAAAGTTTGAGTCTACAACATTTAGTTAAGGTGTGAGAGCCAAAATGAAATTTTTATTGCTTTAAACGCGTTTTCAGCCCCTAATTGTACACTTCAGGTGAAAATGTCAAAATCTTCAAAATGAGCAAAAGCACAATGAAATTAATGCTTGAATCATCTTCATTTTGCTAAAACACACTAATGACAGCAAAAAGTTTGAGTCTACAACATATAGTTAAGGTGTGAGAGCCAAAATGAACTTTTTATGGCTTTAAATGCATTTTCAGCCTGATTGTACACTTCAGGTGAAAATGTCAAAATCTTTAAAATGAGCAAAAGCACAATGAAATTAATGCTTGAATCATCTGCATTTTGCTAACATACACTAATGACAGCAAAAAGTTTGAGTCTACAACATTTAGTTAAGGTGTGAGAGCCAAAATGAACTTTTTATGGCTTTAAATGCATTTTCAGCCCGATTGTACACTTCAGGTGAAAATGTCAAAATCTTCAAAATGAGCAAAAGCACAATAAAATTAATGCTTGAATCATCTTCATTTTGCTAAAATATACTAATGACAGCAAAAAGTTTGAGTCTACAACATTTAGTTAAGGTGTGAGAGCCAAAATGAACTTTTTATTGCTTTAAACGCGTTTTCAGCCCCTAATTGTACACTTCAGGTGAAAATGTCAAAATCTTCAAAATGAGCAAAAGCACAATGAAATTAATGCTTGAATCATCTTCATTTTGCTAAAATACACTAATGACAGCAAAAAGTTTGAATCTACAACATTTAGTTAAGGTGTGAGAGCCAAAATGAACTTTTTATTGCTTTAAATGCATTTTCAGCCCGATTGTACACTTCAGGTGAAAATGTCAAAATCTTCAAAATGAGCAAAAGCACAATGAAATTAATGCTGGAATCATCTTCATTTTGCTAAAATACACTAATGACAGCAAAAAGTTTGAGTCTACAACATTTAGTTAAGGTGTGAGAGCCAAAATGAACTTTTTATGGCTTTAAATGCATTTTCAGCCCGATTGTACACTTCAGGTGAAAATGTCAAAATCTTCAAAATGAGCAAAAGCACAATGAAATTAATGCTTGAATCATCTTCATTTTGCTAAAATACACTAATGACAGCAAAAAGTTTGAGTCTACAACATTTAGTTAAGGTGTGAGAGCCAAAATGAACTTTTTATGGCTTTAAATGCATTTTCAGCCTGATTGTACACTTCAGGTGAAAATGTCAAAATCTTCAAAATGAGCAAAAGCACAATGAAATTAATGCTTGAATCATCTTCATTTTGCTAAAATACACTAATGACAGCAAAAAGTTTGAGTCTACAACATTTAGTTAAGGTGTGAGAGCCAAAATGAACTTTTTATGGCTTTAAATGCATTTTCAGCCCGATTGTACACTTCAGGTGAAAATGTCAAAATCTTCAAAATGAGCAAAAGCACAATGAAATTAATGCTTGAATCATCTTCATTTTGCTAAAATACACTAATGACAGCAAAAAGTTTGAGTCTACAACATTTAGTTAAGGTGTGAGAGCCAAAATGAACTTTTTATGGCTTTAAATGCATTTTCAGCCTGATTGTACACTTCAGGTGAAAATGCCAAAATCTTCAAAATGAGCAAAAGCACAATGAAATTAATGCTTGAATCATCTTCATTTTGCTAAAATACACTAATGACAGCAAAAAGTTTGAGTCTACAACATTTAGTTAAGGTGTGAGAGCCAAAATGAACTTTTTATGGCTTTAAATGCATTTTCAGCCTGATTGTACACTTCAGGTGAAAATGTCAAAATCTTCAAAATGAGCAAAAGCACAATGAAATTAATGCTTGAATCATCTTCATTTTGCTAACATACACTAATGACAGCAAAAAGTTTGAGTCTACAACATTTAGTTAAGGTGTGAGAGCCAAAATGAACTTTTTATGGCTTTAAATGCATTTTCAGCCTGATTGTACACTTCAGGTGAAAATGTCAAAATCTTCAAAATGAGCAAAAGCACAATGAAATTAATGCTTGAATCATCTTCATTTTGCTAAAATACACTAAAGACAGCAAAAAGTTTGAGTCTACAACATTTAGTTAAGGTGTGAGAGCCAAAATGAACTTTTTATGGCTTTAAATGCATTTTCAGCCTGATTGTACACTTCAGGTGAAAATGTCAAAATCTTCAAAATGAGCAAAAGCACAATGAAATTAATGCTTGAATCATCTTCATTTTGCTAACATACACTAATGACAGCAAAAAGTTTGAGTCTACAACATTTAGTTAAGGTGTGAGAGCCAAAATGAACTTTTTATGGCTTTAAATGCATTTTCAGCCTGATTGTACACTTCAGGTGAAAATGTCAAAATCTTCAAAATGAGCAAAAGCACAATAAAATTAATGCTTGAATCATCTTCATTTTGCTAAAATATACTAATGACAGCAAAAAGTTTGAGTCTACAACATTTAGTTAAGGTGTGAGAGCCAAAATGAACTTTTTATGGCTTTAAATGCATTTTCAGCCTGATTGTACACTTCAGGTGAAAATGTCAAAATCTTCAAAATGAGCAAAAGCACAATGAAATTAATGCTTGAATCATCTTCATTTTGCTAAAATACACTAATGAAAGCAAAAAGTTTGAGTCTACAACATTTAGTTAAGGTGTGAGAGCCAAAATGAACTTTTTATGGCTTTAAATGCATTTTCAGCCTGATTGTACACTTCAGGTGAAAATGTCAAAATCTTCAAAATGAGCAAAAGCACAATGAAATTAATGCTTGAATCATCTTCATTTTGCTAACATACACTAATGACAGCAAAAAGTTTGAGTCTACAACATTTAGTTAAGGTGTGAGAGCCAAAATGAACTTTTTATTGCTTTAAATGCATTTTCAGCCCGATTGTACACTTCAGGTGAAAATGTCAAAATCTTCAAAATGAGCAAAAGCACAATAAAATGAATGCTTGAATCATCTTCATTTTGCTAAAATATACTAATGACAGCAAAAAGTTTGAGTCTACAACATTTAGTTAAGGTGTGAGAGCCAAAATGAACTTTTTATTGCTTTAAACGCGTTTTCAGCCCCTAATTGTACACTTCAGGTGAAAATGTCAAAATCTTCAAAATGAGCAAAAGCACAATGAAATTAATGCTTGAATCATCTTCATTTTGCTAACATACACTAATGACAGCAAAAAGTTTGAGTCTACAACATTTAGTTAAGGTGTGAGAGCCAAAATGAACTTTTTATGGCTTTAAATGCATTTTCAGCCCGATTGTACACTTCAGGTGAAAATGTCAAAATCTTCAAAATGAGCAAAAGCACAATGAAATTAATGCTTGAATCATCTTCATTTTGCTAAAATACACTAATGACAGCAAAAAGTTTGAGTCTACAACATTTAGTTAAGGTGTGAGAGCCAAAATGAACTTTTTATGGCTTTAAATGCATTTTCAGCCTGATTGTACACTTCAGGTGAAAATGTCAAAATCTTCAAAATGAGCAAAAGCACAATGAAATTAATGCTTGAATCATCTTCATTTTGCTAAAATACACTAATGAAAGCAAAAAGTTTGAGTCTACAACATTTAGTTAAGGTGTAAGAGCCAAAATGAACTTTTTATGGCTTTAAATGCATTTTCAGCCCGATTGTACACTTCAGGTGAAAATGTCAAAATCTTCAAAATGAGCAAAAGCACAATAAAATGAATGCTTGAATCATCTTCATTTTGCTAAAATATACTAATGACAGCAAAAAGTTTGAGTCTACAACATTTAGTTAAGGTGTGAGAGCCAAAATGAACTTTTTATTGCTTTAAACGCGTTTTCAGCCCCTAATTGTACACTTCAGGTGAAAATGTCAAAATCTTCAAAATGAGCAAAAGCACAATGAAATTAATGCTTGAATCATCTTCATTTTGCTAACATACACTAATGACAGCAAAAAGTTTGAGTCTACAACATTTAGTTAAGGTGTGAGAGCCAAAATGAACTTTTTATGGCTTTAAATGCATTTTCAGCCTGATTGTACACTTCAGGTGAAAATGTCAAAATCTTCAAAATGAGCAAAAGCACAATGAAATTAATGCTTGAATCATCTTCATTTTGCTAACATACACTAATGACAGCAAAAAGTTTGAGTCTACAACATTTAGTTAAGGTGTGAGAGCCAAAATGAACTTTTTATGGCTTTAAATGCATTTTCAGCCCGATTGTACACTTCAGGTGAAAATGTCAAAATCTTCAAAATGAGCAAAAGCACAATAAAATTAATGCTTGAATCATCTTCATTTTCCTAAAATATACTAATGACAGCAAAAAGTTTGAGTCTACAACATTTAGTTAAGGTGTGAGAGCCAAAATGAACTTTTTATTGCTTTAAACGCGTTTTCAGCCCCTAATTGTACACTTCAGGTGAAAATGTCAAAATCTTCAAAATGAGCAAAAGCACAATGAAATTAATGCTTGAATCATCTTCATTTTGCTAAAATACACTAATGACAGCAAAAAGTTTGAATCTACAACATTTAGTTAAGGTGTGAGAGCCAAAATGAACTTTTTATTGCTTTAAATGCATTTTAAGCCCGATTGTACACTTCAGGTGAAAATGTCAAAATCTTCAAAATGAGCAAAAGCACAATGAAATTAATGCTTGAATCATCTTCATTTTGCTAAAATACACTAATGACAGCAAAAAGTTTGAGTCTACAACATTTAGTTAAGGTGTGAGAGCCAAAATGAACTTTTTATGGCTTTAAATGCATTTTCAGCCTGATTGTACACTTCAGGTGAAAATGTCAAAATCTTCAAAATGAGCAAAAGCACAATGAAATTAATGCTTGAATCATCTTCATTTTGCTAACATACACTAATGACAGCAAAAAGTTTGAGTCTACAACATTTAGTTAAGGTGTGAGAGCCAAAATGAACTTTTTATGGCTTTAAATGCATTTTGTGCCCGATTGTACACTTCAGGTGAAAATGTCAAAATCTTCAAAATGAGCAAAAGCACAATAAAATGAATGCTTGAATCATCTTCATTTTGCTAAAATATACTAATGACAGCAAAAAGTTTGAGTCTACAACATTTAGTTAAGGTGTGAGAGCCAAAATGAACTTTTTATTGCTTTAAACGCGTTTTCAGCCCCTAATTGTACACTTCAGGTGAAAATGTCAAAATCTTCAAAATGAGCAAAAGCACAATGAAATTAATGCTTGAATCATCTTCATTTTGCTAAAATACACTAATGACAGCAAAAAGTTTGAGTCTACAACATTTAGTTAAGGTGTGAGAGCCAAAATGAACTTTTTATGGCTTTAAATGCATTTTCAGCCTGATTGTACACTTCAGGTGAAAATGTCAAAATCTTCAAAATGAGCAAAAGCACTATGAAATTAATGCTTGAATCATCTTCATTTTGCTAACATACACTAATGACAGCAAAAAGTTTGAGTCTACAACATTTAGTTAAGGTGTGAGAGCCAAAATGAACTTTTTATGGCTTTAAATGCATTTTCAGCCCGATTGTACACTTCAGGTGAAAATGTCAAAATCTTCAAAATGAGCAAAAGCACAATAAAATTAATGCTTGAATCATCTTCATTTTGCTAAAATATACTAATGACAGCAAAAAGTTTGAGTCTACAACATTTAGTTAAGGTGTGAGAGCCAAAATGAACTTTTTATTGCTTTAAACGCGTTTTCAGCCCCTAATTGTACACTTCAGGTGAAAATGTCAAAATCTTCAAAATGAGCAAAAGCACAATGAAATTAATGCTTGAATCATCTTCATTTTGCTAAAATACACTAATGACAGCAAAAAGTTTGAATCTACAACATTTAGTTAAGGTGTGAGAGCCAAAATGAACTTTTTATTGCTTTAAATGCATTTTCAGCCCGATTGTACACTTCAGGTGAAAATGTCAAAATCTTCAAAATGAGCAAAAGCACAATGAAATTAATGCTTGAATCATCTTCATTTTGCTAAAATACACTAATGACAGCAAAAAGTTTGAGTCTACAACATTTAGTTAAGGTGTGAGAGCCAAAATGAACTTTTTATGGCTTTAAATGCATTTTCAGCCTGATTGTACACTTCAGGTGAAAATGTCAAAATCTTCAAAATGAGCAAAAGCACAATGAAATTAATGCTTGAATCATCTGCATTTTGCTAACATACACTAATGACAGCAAAAAGTTTGAGTCTACAACATTTAGTTAAGGTGTGAGAGCCAAAATGAACTTTTTATGGCTTTAAATGCATTTTCAGCCCGATTGTACACTTCAGGTGAAAATGTCAAAATCTTCAAAATGAGCAAAAGCACAATAAAATGAATGCTTGAATCATCTTCATTTTGCTAAAATATACTAATGACAGCAAAAAGTTTGAGTCTACAACATTTAGTTAAGGTGTGAGAGCCAAAATGAACTTTTTATGGCTTTAAATGCATTTTCAGCCCGATTGTACACTTCAGGTGAAAATGTCAAAATCTTCAAAATGAGCAAAAGCACAATAAAATTAATGCTTGAATCATCTTCATTTTGCTAAAATATACTAATGACAGCAAAAAGTTTGAGTCTACAACATTTAGTTAAGGTGTGAGAGCCAAAATGAACTTTTTATGGCTTTAAATGCATTTTCAGCCCGATTGTACACTTCAGGTGAAAATGTCAAAATCTTCAAAATGAGCAAAACCACAATGAAATTAATGCTTGAATCATCTTCATTTTGCTAAAATACACTAATGACAGCAAAAAGTTTGAGTCTACAACATTTAGTTAAGGTGTGAGAGCCAAAATGAACTTTTTATGGCTTTAAATGCATTTTCAGCCTGATTGTACACTTCAGGTGAAAATGTCAAAATCTTCAAAATGAGCAAAAGCACAATGAAATTAATGCTTGAATCATCTTCATTTTGCTAACATACACTAATGACAGCAAGAAGTTTGAGTCTACAACATTTAGTTAAGGTGTGAGAGCCAAAATGAACTTTTTATGGCTTTAAATGCATTTTCAGCCCGATTGTACACTTCAGGTGAAAATGTCAAAATCTTCAAAATGAGCAAAAGCACAATGAAATTAATGCTTGAATCATCTGCATTTTGCTAACATACACTAATGACAGCAAAAAGTTTGAGTCTACAACATTTAGTTAAGGTGTGAGAGCCAAAATGAACTTTTTATGGCTTTAAATGCATTTTCAGCCTGATTGTACACTTCAGGTGAAAATGTCAAAATCTTCAAAATGAGCAAAAGCACAATAAAATTAATGCTTGAATCATCTTCATTTTGCTAAAATATACTAATGACAGCAAAAAGTTTGAGTCTACAACATTTAGTTAAGGTGTGAGAGCCAAAATGAACTTTTTATGGCTTTAAATGCATTTTCAGCCTGATTGTACACTTCAGGTGAAAATGTCAAAATCTTCAAAATGAGCAAAAGCACAATGAAATTAATGCTTGAATCATCTTCATTTTGCTAAAATACACTAATGACAGCAAAAAGTTTGAGTCTACAACATTTAGTTAAGGTGTGAGAGCCAAAATGAACTTTTTATGGCTTTAAATGCATTTTCAGCCTGATTGTACACTTCAGGTGAAAATGTCAAAATCTTCAAAATGAGCAAAAGCACAATGAAATTAATGCTTGAATCATCTTCATTTTGCTAACATACACTAATGACAGCAAAAAGTTTGAGTCTACAACATTTAGTTAAGGTGTGAGAGCCAAAATGAACTTTTTATGGCTTTAAATGCATTTTCAGCCCGATTGTACACTTCAGGTGAAAATGTCAAAATCTTCAAAATGAGCAAAAGCACAATAAAATGAATGCTTGAATCATCTTCATTTTGCTAAAATATACTAATGACAGCAAAAAGTTTGAGTCTACAACATTTAGTTAAGGTGTGAGAGCCAAAATGAACTTTTTATGGCTTTAAATGCATTTTCAGCCCGATTGTACACTTCAGGTGAAAATGTCAAAATCTTCAAAATGAGCAAAAGCACAATGAAATTAATGCTTGAATCATCTTCATTTTGCTAAAATACACTAATGACAGCAAAAAGTTTGAGTCTACAACATTTAGTTAAGGTGTGAGAGCCAAAATGAACTTTTTATGGCTTTAAATGCATTTTCAGCCTGATTGTACACTTCAGGTGAAAATGTCAAAATCTTCAAAATGAGCAAAAGCACAATGAAATTAATGCTTGAATCATCTTCATTTTGCTAACATACACTAATGACAGCAAAAAGTTTGAGTCTACAACATTTAGTTAAGGTGTGAGAGCCAAAATGAACTTTTTATGGCTTTAAATGCATTTTCAGCCCGATTGTACACTTCAGGTGAAAATGTCAAAATCTTCAAAATGAGCAAAAGCACAATGAAATTAATGCTTGAATCATCTTCATTTTGCTAAAATACACTAATGACAGCAAAAAGTTTGAGTCTACAACATTTAGTTAAGGTGTGAGAGCCAAAATGAACTTTTTATGGCTTTAAATGCATTTTCAGCCTGATTGTACACTTCAGGTGAAAATGTCAAAATCTTCAAAATGAGCAAAAGCACAATGAAATTAATGCTTGAATCATCTTCATTTTGCTAAAATACACTAATGACAGCAAAAAGTTTGAATCTACAACATTTAGTTAAGGTGTGAGAGCCAAAATGAACTTTTTATTGCTTTAAATGCATTTTCAGCCCGATTGTACACTTCAGGTGAAAATGTCAAAATCTTCAAAATGAGCAAAAGCACAATAAAATGAATGCTTGAATCATCTTCATTTTGCTAAAATATACTAATGACAGCAAAAAGTTTGAGTCTACAACATTTAGTTAAGGTGTGAGAGCCAAAATGAACTTTTTATTGCTTTAAACGCGTTTTCAGCCCCTAATTGTACACTTCAGGTGAAAATGTCAAAATCTTCAAAATGAGCAAAAGCACAATGAAATTAATGCTTGAATCATCTTCATTTTGCTAAAATACACTAATGACAGCAAAAAGTTTGAATCTACAACATTTAGTTAAGGTGTGAGAGCCAAAATGAACTTTTTATTGCTTTAAATGCATTTTCAGCCCGATTGTACACTTCAGGTGAAAATGTCAAAATCTTCAAAATGAGCAAAAGCACAATGAAATTAATGCTGGAATCATCTTCATTTTGCTAAAATACACTAATGACAGCAAAAAGTTTGAGTCTACAACATTTAGTTAAGGTGTGAGAGCCAAAATGAACTTTTTATGGCTTTAAATGCATTTTCAGCCCGATTGTACACTTCAGGTGAAAATGTCAAAATCTTCAAAATGAGCAAAAGCACAATGAAATTAATGCTTGAATCATCTTCATTTTGCTAAAATACACTAATGACAGCAAAAAGTTTGAGTCTACAACATTTAGTTAAGGTGTGAGAGCCAAAATGAACTTTTTATGGCTTTAAATGCATTTTCAGCCTGATTGTACACTTCAGGTGAAAATGTCAAAATCTTCAAAATGAGCAAAAGCACAATGAAATTAATGCTTGAATCATCTTCATTTTGCTAAAATACACTAATGACAGCAAAAAGTTTGAATCTACAACATTTAGTTAAGGTGTGAGAGCCAAAATGAACTTTTTATTGCTTTAAATGCATTTTCAGCCCGATTGTACACTTCAGGTGAAAATGTCAAAATCTTCAAAATGAGCAAAAGCACAATAAAATGAATGCTTGAATCATCTTCATTTTGCTAAAATATACTAATGACAGCAAAAAGTTTGAGTCTACAACATTTAGTTAAGGTGTGAGAGCCAAAATGAACTTTTTATTGCTTTAAACGCGTTTTCAGCCCCTAATTGTACACTTCAGGTGAAAATGTCAAAATCTTCAAAATGAGCAAAAGCACAATGAAATTAATGCTTGAATCATCTTCATTTTGCTAAAATACACTAATGACAGCAAAAAGTTTGAGTCTACAACATTTAGTTAAGGTGTGAGAGCCAAAATGAACTTTTTATGGCTTTAAATGCATTTTCAGCCTGATTGTACACTTCAGGTGAAAATGTCAAAATCTTCAAAATGAGCAAAAGCACAATGAAATTAATGCTTGAATCATCTTCATTTTGCTAACATACACTAATGACAGCAAAAAGTTTGAGTCTACAACATTTAGTTAAGGTGTGAGAGCCAAAATGAACTTTTTATGGCTTTAAATGCATTTTCAGCCCGATTGTACACTTCAGGTGAAAATGTCAAAATCTTCAAAATGAGCAAAAGCACAATGAAATTAATGCTTGAATCATCTTCATTTTGCTAAAATACACTAATGACAGCAAAAAGTTTGAGTCTACAACATTTATTTAAGGTGTGAGAGCAAAAATGAACTTTTTATGGCTTTAAATGCATTTTCAGCCTGATTGTACACTTCAGGTGAAAATGTCAAAATCTTCAAAATGAGCAAAAGCACAATAAAATTAATGCTTGAATCATCTTCATTTTGCTAAAATATACTAATGACAGCAAAAAGTTTGAGTCTACAACATTTAGTTAAGGTGTGAGAGCCAAAATGAACTTTTTATTGCTTTAAACGCGTTTTCAGCCCCTAATTGTACACTTCAGGTGAAAATGTCAAAATTTTCAAAATGAGCAAAAGCACAATGAAATTAATGCTTGAATCATCTTCATTTTGCTAACATACACTAATGACAGCAAAAAGTTTGAGTCTACAACATTTAGTTAAGGTGTGAGAGCCAAAATGAACTTTTTATTGCTTTAAACGCGTTTTCAGCCCCTAATTGTACACTTCAGGTGAAAATGTCAAAATCTTCAAAATGAGCAAAAGCACAATGAAATTAATGCTTGAATCATCTTCATTTTGCTAAAATACACTAATGACAGCAAAAAGTTTGAATCTACAACATTTAGTTAAGGTGTGAGAGCCAAAATGAACTTTTTATTGCTTTAAATGCATTTTCAGCCCGATTGTACACTTCAGGTGAAAATGTCAAAATCTTCAAAATGAGCAAAAGCACAATGAAATTAATGCTTGAATCATCTTCATTTTGCTAAAATACACTAATGACAGCAAAAAGTTTGAGTCTACAACATTTAGTTAAGGTGTGAGAGCCAAAATGAACTTTTTATGGCTTTAAATGCATTTTCAGCCCGATTGTACACTTCAGGTGAAAATGTCAAAATCTTCAAAATGAGCAAAAGCACAATGAAATTAATGCTTGAATCATCTTCATTTTGCTAAAATACACTAAAGACAGCAAAAAGTTTGAGTCTACAACATTTAGTTAAGGTGTGAGAGCCAAAATGAACTTTTTATGGCTTTAAATGCATTTTCAGCCTGATTGTACACTTCAGGTGAAAATGTCAAAATCTTCAAAATGAGCAAAAGCACAATGAAATTAATGCTTGAATCATCTTCACTTTGCTAAAATACACTAATGACAGCAAAAAGTTTGAGTCTACAACATTTAGTTAAGGTGTGAGAGCCAAAATGAACTTTTTATGGCTTTAAATGCATTTTCAGCCCGATTGTACACTTCAGGTGAAAATGTCAAAATCTTCAAAATGAGCAAAAGCACAATAAAATGAATGCTTGAATCATCTTCATTTTGCTAAAATATACTAATGACAGCAAAAAGTTTGAGTCTACAACATTTAGTTAAGGTGTGAGAGCCAAAATGAACTTTTTATTGCTTTAAACGCGTTTTCAGCCCCTAATTGTACACTTCAGGTGAAAATGTCAAAATTTTCAAAATGAGCAAAAGCACAATGAAATTAATGCTTGAATCATCTTCATTTTGCTAACATACACTAATGACAGCAAAAAGTTTGAGTCTACAACATTTAGTTAAGGTGTGAGAGCCAAAATGAACTTTTTATGGCTTTAAATGCATTTTCAGCCTGATTGTACACTTCAGGTGAAAATGTCAAAATCTTCAAAATGAGCAAAAGCACAATAAAATTAATGCTTGAATCATCTTCATTTTGCTAAAATATACTAATGACAGCAAAAAGTTTGAGTCTACAACATTTAGTTAAGGTGTGAGAGCCAAAATGAACTTTTTATGGCTTTAAATGCATTTTCAGCCTGATTGTACACTTCAGGTGAAAATGTCAAAATCTTCAAAATGAGCAAAAGCACAATGAAATTAATGCTTGAATCATCTGCATTTTGCTAACATACACTAATGACAGCAAAAAGTTTGAGTCTACAACATTTAGTTAAGGTGTGAGAGCCAAAATGAACTTTTTATGGCTTTAAATGCATTTTCAGCCTGATTGTACACTTCAGGTGAAAATGTCAAAATCTTCAAAATGAGCAAAAGCACAATAAAATTAATGCTTGAATCATCTTCATTTTGCTAAAATATACTAATGACAGCAAAAAGTTTGAGTCTACACCATTTAGTTAAGGTGTGAGAGCCAAAATGAACTTTTTATGGCTTTAAATGCATTTTCAGCCTGATTGTACACTTCAGGTGAAAATGTCAAAATCTTCAAAATGAGCAAAAGCACAATGAAATTAATGCTTGAATCATCTTCATTTTGCTAAAATACACTAATGACAGCAAAAAGTTTGAGTCTACAACATTTAGTTAAGGTGTGAGAGCCAAAATGAACTTTTTATGGCTTTAAATGCATTTTCAGCCTGATTGTACACTTCAGGTGAAAATGTCAAAATCTTCAAAATGAGCAAAAGCACAATGAAATTAATGCTTGAATCATCTTCATTTTGCTAACATACACTAATGACAGCAAAAAGTTTGAGTCTACAACATTTAGTTAAGGTG